>NW_023260520.1:88466-110993 GCF_013100865.1 Trachemys scripta elegans
GTGCCTGTACCCCCCATGACATGCTGGGGACAGGGCCCCCCAGTGCCTGTACCCCCCCCCAATGACACGCTGGGGACAGGGCCACCCCAGTACCGGTACCCCCCAATGACACACTTGTGTACCGCCCCCCCCCATGTCTGTACCCACCACCCCATTACACGCTGGGGACGGACAGGTTGGCCCCAGCACCAGTACACACCCTCCTGAGCAGCAATCTCTCCCCACACATCTCCACTGCCCCTTGGCCTGATGTGTACGCAGGGGCGGCTCTATGTGTTTTGCCGCCCCAAGCACGGCAGGCAGGCAGCTTTCAGCGGCGCACCTGCGGAAGGTCCCCGGTTCCGCGGCTTCCGCGTACCCATCGCCGAATTGCCGCCGAAGCCGCAGGACCAGTGGACCTCCCGCAGGCACGCCACCGAAGGCAGCCTGACTGCCGCCCTCGCAGGGACAGGGAGACCGCCCCCCGTGGCTTGCCGCCCCGGGCACACGCTTGCTGTGCTGGTGCCTGGAGCCGCCCCTGTGTGTATGAAGAGCAGGGGCCACGGCAGGCAACATGCCCCCCAAACATCCTACCCCCCCCACCCCAGTGTGCCCCCGTCCGTAATAAATCCTATTATCCTTGGCCTGAGTTTGTGTCACTGGGGTCAGGTTACAGCCAGAAGTGGGAAGGGCGTGGGGTTGGGGGCGGGGTTGGGAGTCAGGACTCCTGAGTTCTATCCCTGGCTCAGGGGGTCTAGTGGTTAGAGCGGGCAGCTGGGAGCCAGGACTCCCGGATTCTCTCCCCATCTCTGGGTGGGGAGTGGGACTTAGACGGTTAGAATGGGGGTGGGGGAGAGGCTGGGAGCCAGGACACCTGGGTCCTGAGAACAATGGAAAAATCTTGTCCCTCCCGTGCCATTGAGAATAATAAATAAATTAATTAATTAATGGAGATATCCCATCTCCTAGAACTGGAAGGGACCTTGAAAGGTCATCAAGTCCAGCCCCCTGCCTTCACTAGCAGGACCAAGTACTGATTTTGCCCCAGATCCCCAAGTAGCCCCCTCAAGGATTGAACTCACAACCCTGGGTTTAGCAGGCCAATGCTCAAACCATTGAGCTATTCCTCCCCCCATGGAAGCTGAGCTCTTTGAACGCTGGCCTTGTATGGCCCCCCTCAAAGAGAGGGGTCTCCGTGGGACACTGGCTCCAGGCGGGTGTGGGGGGGACTCTGCTGTGTGTGAGGGCTGGGCCGTGAAGCTGTATGTGGAGGGCTGGTATCACCATGGCTTTGAGCCACCCCTGGGCCCAGGTGTGGCTGTGTCTCAGCTCTCCCAGTGGCCCTGCAGCCCCGATCCCGGCCTGGTTTCACTTCCATCTCTCTGACGACAGTGAGACGCCCACAGACTCCGCTCCTCGGGGGTGGGTGGGAAATGACGCGGCCACTGGTGGTTGGGCGCGTTCTGCGCTCTGACCGAGGGGCCATCCCGACCCAGCCGCCGCTGAACGAGGCTCTCTGTAAGATTGGCTCAGAGCCGTAGCTCCCGGGGGCTCGGCCCAGGGGAGGCAGCAGGATTTGGCATCGTTCTGGTGAGTTGACTGGTGCCCCCACGTGCGAAAGCCTCGTGTCCCGACGCCCGGGCGCTGCGAGGGGTTGATGGAGAATCTGCGCCGGCTCTAGGTGAGCAGCTCCACTGCCACTTTCGGGGTTGTCACTCTGCCCTGCTCTGCTGGCCGCCGAGGGCTCTGCTCTCAGGAATCCCCTCCCCGGGCAGGTGTCCCTCACCGCTTCGTGCGGCTGACCCGAGTGGATCCAGCGCCGCCGGGCTGCCCTTTGCCAACCCCTTCCCGGCGTCTCCCCGTCTGTGCAGTGCAGAGCCCAGCCCTGGACGCAGCACCCAGTGATGGTCACACCCAGCTCTCCCCGGCTGGGGGCTTGGCTCTGTAGGGCGGCTGCAGGACATCTCTGTTACCTGGCGCCCTTGGCACCGTGGCCAGGCCCTGCACCCAGGGTGGGCACCACAGGCTGGTCTCTCGCTGCTGGAACCAACCAGGTGTGAGTACAGAATCTGCCGGGCGTCTCCCTGCCCTGCGAGAGCCCGGAGCCCTCGGAGACCCAGCAGCCGCCCCAGGGCTTGTTACCAGCCCAGGATGTGTCGCATGCTGCCCATCTGGCTCGTCCTCCTCGGCTGCCTCCCGCTGCAAGGGTCAGGTACCATGCGGGGGCTGACTTCAGGGATCCTGGGGGGACGTGGGTGGTGCGGGGACAGCAGGCCTGGGATGGGGAGTGGGGCAGGTTCCTGGTGAGTGGGGCAGCCTGGGGAACACACGCCAGGTTAGAAGGGGAGGGATGCTCCTGGCAGCAGGGGGAGGGATGGGAGGTTGGGGAGAGACCCTGGCAGCAGAGTTGGGGGAACTGGGGAAGGGCAGGGTAGGGGAAGGTCCCCAGCAGCAGGGAGTCTGGGAAGGGGGGAGGGTTCCCAGCAGTGGGGGGTCCAGAGATTGCAGGGGGGGTCGCAGCCTCTCCTGCTTCGCTCTATGTCTCTCTCCTCCCCCGCAGAGGTCCGGGTGCACCAGCCACCGGAGCTGAGGGCCTCCCTGGGGGGCTCCGTGCTCCTGAACTGCACCTTCTCCGCCGCCCCAAAGGCCTCCAAGCTGGCGGTGACCTGGGTGCGGAGCACACCCGGTGGCAGTGGGGAGGTGCAGATCTACCCCCCGCACCACCAGGTCACCGAGCTGCGCAGCCGCGTTGCCCTGGACTCGGGGCGCTTTCGGCACCAGCGGGACGCGTCCCTGCACCTGGCCAACCTCACCCAGCACGACGCTGGGCTCTACCGCTGCTTCATCTGGACCTCGGCCACCAGCAGCCATGCCGGCAACGGGACTGAACTCAGCGTCCTGGGGGAGAGACCAGGTACCCCTCCACCCCGTCCGTGTGACCCCCTGGGGGACAGGGGAGCCGGGGGATGGAGGGAAGGAGGAAGGGCAGGGAGAGGAGGGGGATGGAGGGAAGGGGGAAGGGCAGGGAGAGGAGGATGGAAGGAAGGAGGAAGGGCAGAGAGAGGATGGAGGAAAGGGAGAAGGGCAGGGAGAGGAGGGGGATGGAGGGAAGGGGGAAGGGCAGAGGGGTGGGAGGATGGAGGGAAGGGCAGGGAGAGGAGGGGGATGGAGGGAAGGAGGGGACAGAACAAAGGAGGGGAATGGATGATGGGGGACCCCCAGCAGCCCATGGTTGCCCCCTGTGCAGGGACCCACACATGCTCCCTTCTGTTCCCTCTCCAGGATCTGGGGTGCAGCACTGGGCAGCCTGTGGCCCCCTGGGAGTCCTGGCGCCTATCCTGCTGGTCCTGCATGCCATGGTGTGCCGGGAGTGCCAGGGCCTGTGGCACCGTCGGAGGCACATGAGGTCTGGTGCCCAGGGACAGGCTGGGGACCTGCAATCACAGCCAACCCTTGGGCTGGCAGGGAAGGACGGAGCCCCCTGACCCCTCTGATGGCTGGTCGGCCGCAGGGCACCATCCCCTCCGCTCCAGGGCCCTCTTGTCCCCAGGGTCCCCTCCCTTGTTCCCGTGCAGTCGGCTGGGGGACAGCAGCGGCCGTGGAGGGAACCCCCAGGGGCCCCTGGCAACCTGCGCCCTGGAAAGGAGAGGAGGTGCCCGATGTGAGGTGGCTGTGAGATGAGGGGCCCGGGACGTGCGGAGGCTCTTTGGGAACCCGGGGGCCCAGCAGCTCTCGCTCCCCCAGGAGAGCATTGAGCAGACGGTGCACAGGCTCCATGTGGGCGATGCCATTCCCGCCACAGCCACACAGCCCCGCCGCATGGTGCAGGGCCTGCGACCAGCAGCTCTCGCCCCCACAAGCCACAGCCCCAGAGCGCAGCCCGGCCTCCCCGCGTGGTCTGCAGCCTGCAGGGGAGCCTGTCTCTGCCGGGGGAACTGAAACAGCAGCCACATCTGCTCGCAGGGCCGGGAACAGCTCAGGGCTGAAATAGCAGCCGAGGGGCACTGCTGAGGTCTGCCACGGCTGCAACCCCAGCGCTACGGGACGGACCGGGGGTCTTTGCATCCTGTCAGGGCTGGATTGCCAGTTAGGCACAGGAGGCACGTCCTAGGGGCGCCGGCAAAAGTTGCCAAGTACGTGCTCTGCTAGCCCAGCTGGGCTATATTCCGCTGTCCATTGCTGCGGTTTTTTAGCAGTTGTGCACTGCAGCATTTTATGTNTGCCAGGCAACGCTCCCCGTGTCCCCATCAGGAGCAGGCGCCGTTACTCTGAAGCGGTTCTTTGCTGACCTGAGCCAGACACAGCCAGCAGTGCGTTGATTGCCCCAGCCCAGCGAGTGCAAAGGAAAGGACTGCCCTGTCTGTACCCCTGTAACGATGCAGTTCTGGCAGGACCCAACTGAGAGTGCCAATTCGGGACAAATTGCTTAGAGCAGGGCAGTCACAGCCCAAGGCTGGGGTTTTTCCACCTCTAAGGCAAACCAACCCAGCCAGACAAAGAGGACTTTGGTCTCACCCCCACTGGCTAACCGCAAGTTACACAAGCAATGAGATGTGTGTATCATTTTTGAAGTTGAAGTTGTGAATATTGGCTCTATACTGTCTTTCAGAGATGAGAGTTAGAATTGGTTAAACGGAATCAATTCCATACAGTAATGGCAAAGTTCTTGGTTCAGGCTTGCAGCAGCAATAGAATAAACTGCAAGTTTAAATCAAGTCTCTGGAACATCCCCAGCTGGGATGGGTCATTCAGAGTCCTTTGTTCAGAGCTTCAGTTTGTAGCAAAGTCCCTCCAGAGGTAAGAAGCAGGATTGAAGACAAGATGGAGATGAGGNTATATTCCGCTGTCCATTGCTGCGGTTTTTTAGCAGTTGTGCACTGCAGCATTTTATGTTGCTGCCCTGTTGCCGCTGGCCACACTGCTGGGGACGTCTCAGGAGGGAGGGAGCCTCTGGGTCTGCCCCGCCCCCTGTGCTGACACCCCACACTCCACTTATCCCATGTCGCGCCCCCTCCCCACAGCAAGCGCAGGGTTCTTGTCCCAGGGAGGCAGAATTTTGTTTCTGCAGAAAATATGCTGCAGTTCCGCCTTTTGCCCACCAGAGGCGCTGCTGTGGTGCCAGACCAGCCTGAGCCGGCTGGTGTCTGTGTGTGTGGGTGGGGTTGGGGGGGGGGCGTTTCTCTGACTGTAATTGTGAGGAAGTGGGGATTTTCCCTTGTTATGTTGTATGTGAGCCTATGTGAGGCTTACTGCTTGGCATGAATGCTGTGTGTGCCTCAGTTTCCCTGTGTATTGCACCAATGTCCAGGTGGTGGGAATAAGGGGGGGTGACTTGCGGGGGCTGCTCCAGCTGCCTGCAGGAATGCTATGGCCGCCCCTTTGTAACCTGAGACCCAGGAGGGGGATGTGACCAGGTGACTCTTGGCCCAGGACAGAGGAGGAGCAACGGGCCGGCAGGGGCCAGGCAGCTGGAAGCGAGTCGGTCTCAGCTGGCTTAGGGTGCAGGGGGAGGCAGAGCCCTGGCTCTGGACTCCCCTCCCCCCAAGATGGACTTGGCTGAAGGTCACTGATTTCTGTGCTAACAAGCTCTATCCTACGTGCATCCGAAGAAGTGAGGTTTTTACTCACGAAAGCTTATGCCCAAATAAATCTGTTAGTCTTTAAGGTGCCACCAGACTCTTTGTTGTTATCCTACGCTGTGATCCTGTCGACTAATAAACCTTCTGTTTTACCGGCTGGCTGAGAGTCACGTCTGATTGTGGAGTTGGGGTGCAGGGCCCTTTGGCTGCCCCAGAAGCCCCTCCCGGGCGGACTCGCTGCGGGAAGCGAACAGGGTGGAATAGGGTGACCAGATGAGAGGAAGAAAATATCGGGGCACATTGGGGGCAGGGGGTCGCCGGCGGAGCAAAAAAAAAAGAGGCGTGCTGCCGGTGGAGGAAAACAAAAACAAAAACAGAGTACCATGAACTATCAGGACAAATTGCGTCCTGACCAAACCCGGTCGGGGACGCGGGACAAATGCCTCAATATCGGGATGGTCCCAATTTTATCGGGATGTCTGGTCACCCTAGTGTGGAAGGGGAGGCTGAATGCTCCGAGGTCAGACCCAGGAAGGTCAAAGCTGTGTGAGCTTCTTCAGTCTGCTCAGAGAGACGAGGCATGCTGTGTGTTGGGGGTTTGCCCGGGGCTTGTTCCTCTCCGGGGCGGTGGGGAACCACACCGTCTTCCTACTTCCTTCCTAATGGTCTCAAGTTGCAGTGGGGGAGGTCTAGGTTGGATATTAGGAAACACTTTTTCACTAGGAGGGTGGTGAAGCACTGGAATGGGTTACCTAGGGAGGTGGTGGAGTCTCCTTCCTTGGAGGTTTTTAAGGCCCGGCTTGACAAAGCCCTGGCTGGGATGATTTAGTTGGGGTTGGTCCTGCTTTGAGCAGGGGGTTGGACTAGATACTTCCTGAGGTCCCTTCCACCCCTGAGATTCTATGAGTCTATGATTCCAGTCGCTGACGGGGAATTCGCCTGGCCGCGGGGGTCTGTCCGCGGGAGGCAAACACAGACAGTGATTCGCACCTGGCCCGTGGTCGGCGGCAATAGTGAGTCACGGGCTCAGGTCCTCAGGCAGGGGCTGAAGACCAGTTTGTGCAATAGCAGGTCCAGGCCCTGGGTCAGGGCCGGGCAGCAGAGAGTCAGTGGCTCAGGCAGGGGCTGAGCTAAGACAGGTTAACAACCAGCCCAGGCTCTCGGCTCAGACGTCCGGGGAGATGGGGAGACTGAAACCCACAAGCTGGGTGGCAGGGGGGACGCAGGCCCTCCCACTCCACTGCGTCCCAGCCCGGGGCCCCAGCAGCGGCAGATGGCTGGCTGCTGAGCCAGTGGGATCCCGGCCGCAACACACTGACATGGGCTCTGGCAGCGTTGCACCCAGACTCGAGTCGGCTGCCCCCGGGCCACTTCCTACCTCCCCCTCTGGAGGTACCTGGGCCGGACGGTGTCCTCCGGGGGGCCCAGCACCATGGGCTCTTCCGGGTAACTGGCGAGGGGCAGGCTGGGCAGCTCCTCGGGCTCTGGTGGGCGTCGGCAGGTCAGGCCAGTCCTCGAGCCGGCCGTAGGTCACCGGGGTCTCGGCACAGGGCCGGCTCTTCCATTTTTGCCGCCCCCAAGTAAAAAAAAAAAAAAGGCGCCCGAATGGTGCCGCCCCAAGAATGGACGGAATGCCGCCCCTTAGCATGTGCCGCCCCAGGCATGTGCTTCCTCCGCTGGTGCCTGGATCCAGCCCTGACTAGGCCGGAGGCGTCTGGCCCCGAGCAAGTTCTGGGTTTGGGCTTTTATAGTTCCTCTCCTGCGCCTTGACCTGTGGGGGGCGGGCGTGGGACTCGCTGGCTCTGCTCACTCTGGTGTCGGGAGGCGCTCGTCCCTCTCCGGGCGGCGGGGAACCACACGGCCTTGCTGCATCCCCCAGAGTCCTGCCTGGCTCCGTAGGGGGCAGTTCCAGAGCATCGTCCACTGGCCCTGTGTGACGTTATGAGTGTAATATAATATTTCATTGGGAGGTGACAGGGCCAGAAAGAGTTAATTAACTCAGACTGACCTGACCCATGGGTGAACCTAGACTGGTTAGGAAGATCTGTAAATGAATAGAGCAGGGGTCGGCAACCTTTCAGAAGTGGTGTGCCGAGTCTTCATGTATTCACTGATTTAAGGTTTCGCGTGCCGGTAATACATTTTAACGTTTTTAGAAGGTCTGTTTCTATAAATCTATAATATATAACTAAACTATTGTATGTAAAATAAATAAGGTTTTTTAAATGTTTAAGAAGCTTCATTTAAAATTAAATTAAAACTCAGAGCCCCCCGGACTGGTGGCCAGGACCCGGGCAGTGTGAGTGCCACTGAAAATCAGCTCGCGTGCCACCTTCGGCACGCGTGCCATAGGTTGCCTACCCCTGGAATAGAGCTTTGAAATGCAAACCTGCATTGTTAGAGATCTCAAGGGTAGAAGTTTGCTCAGGTCTTGTGATGTAAGCAAACAAGGCTTGTCTATTGCTATAACTTTAATTCAAATATCAAAAGAAGAATATTAACATTTATGATGATACTTGAGTGAAATAGTATTATTGTCTCTATGTCTCTTTGAAGGTTGTGGTAACCTGGATCTGAACTGTTTAATGGATAAATGACCCTGTGCTAATTGCCAGGATGTTTGGAAGGAGAGTTAGGCCTATTGTTTTCTCAGGCCGAAAGGCTGCTGGAAATGTATAAGACCCTGGGACACGATCCTGCTTCATCTCAGATCTGCTTTGGGTTTCAAGAGGGGGAAACCTTAAGCCACAAGGATTGAGATCCCCAGTCACTGACTGGAGCCACCCTGAATATGGACATTGGACTATAACCTATGAACTATTTCTAAAAGGACTTTTGGCAACTACAAGCTCATCTCTGCTGTGTCTGAACCTCAAGAATTGAATTCGAGTCTGTCTGTATATTGATCTTTTAACCAACACTCTCTCTCTTTTCTTAGCTTAGTTAATAAGAATTGGCTAGTAGCGTGTATTTTGGGTAAGATCTAAGTTATAATTGGACCTGGGTATGTGGCTGACCCTTTGGGGTTGGAAGAACCTTTTCTTTTATATGATGAGATAAGATTGTCAGGAATCATCATCATATCTGACGTGTGTGTCTGGACGGAGGCCTGAGGCTGGGCACTTTAAGGGAACTGCGTTGGTTGGACTTCTGAGTAACCAGTGAGGTTCTACAGAAGCTGTTTTGTGCTGGTTGGTAAATCTAAGTATTGGAAGATCCACCAGCGTTTGGGGTTTGTCTGCCCCGTTCTGTTTGCAGTTCACTCTGATTGAGTGACCTCAGCTGGCTCCCACAGGCAGCACCGTCACACCCCATGACAGTAATAAAATCCTCTCGGAGCCCGAGGAGCCATCTGGTCCTCACGCCCAGGGAGGTAGAGCCTTGAGAGCTGGGGGATAAAGTGCGTCAGGCCCCCGAGGGGACACAAGGACGGGACTTTAACCCTGACTCACATTCTGCGGGGTGCTTCTGGCTGCCTGTGGGCAGGTCTAAGACACCCCCATAAAGCCCACGGGTGCAGGCAGGCCCCCAGGTGTGAACCCAGGTGCAGATCGTGGGGGCAGGGAGCCGCGGCACTGCGTGGAGCCGGGCGGGTTACAGGCGTTCTCTGGCTGGCAGTGCAGGGGTTAGCGTCCCTGCTGTAGCCTGTGGGAGCTGGGAGCGTGGCCCTGAGGGGACACAGCGAGACAGCGCTCCACGGGGCAGAAGAGGGGCAAACGTGGAGGTTTCTGAGCTCGGCGCTGCTGGTTGCTATGTCCAGGGCCACCACGGCTTGTCCTTTGTCAGGAAAGAGGGTTGCACCGAGGAAACACCTGGCTCGGATCAATGGTTTCCCCTCCTCCCGGAGCCAGGCCCCAGAGGTTGGCGCCCCCCTCCCGGCCAATGCTTACCTAGACTAGCTTCCGTGTGGCAGCACGTCACACTGTGTAAATCAGGGCCAGGCTGGCGTGCACCCAGCAGGCCTGGGCATGGCTCTGTTTGCTCACTGCCTGGCTGTGCAGAGGGCAGAGACAAGGCAACCAGCTGTACGGGAAGGGAAAGTGAAAGCATCCGGTCACTGCTCCCTGCTGTAAGCCCAGGATCTGCACACTGCTAAGGTGCAGCCAGGCAGCTGGAGCCCCTCCCGGCCGGGGCTATGGCGGCGCGAGTCGGGCTCTTCTCTCTGCTTCTCGGGAGTGTCTGTGAGTATATGGGCAAGGACCCAGCCCTCTCCCCAGTCGCTGCCAGGCAGGGATCGGGGCCTGAGTCTCTCCCACGGCCGCGCAAGGTTTGCACAGGGGAGGGCGCGGCTCTCAAGCAGCACTAAACGT
Source organism: Trachemys scripta elegans (assembly GCF_013100865.1). Taxonomy (NCBI): domain Eukaryota; kingdom Metazoa; phylum Chordata; order Testudines; family Emydidae; genus Trachemys; species Trachemys scripta. Next base: position 98,335 of record NW_023260520.1, read on the forward strand.
CTGGTTGTTGTTCACGGTGTCACCTCCGCCATGAACCAGAGACTCGCCATCTACCGACATCGCTGCCTTTGCCTTTGTCCATCGCCCGTCCCCAGTGTCTCTCTCCCTCCGGGGTGCATGGATCTGCTGCCCCGCAGCGAGCCCCTCCCCCAGCCACCAGAACCACCAGTGACCAACAGTTCATGTTCACACTGACGCGTCATCCTGGGGCGGTACAACTGAGGCTCCAATCAGACTAATAAGAGCCAGGGGAGTTTGCAGCTCAGAGCAATGGGCTCAGGCTCTCTGCAGACCCAGGCAGCGTCACCGTGTCAGTCACATTCAGGGCAGCTCGTCCCTCCCACAGCGATGGGCTCAGGCTCTCTGCAGACTCAGGCAGTATCATTACATAAGTCACACACAGAAGGTTCTCTCTGCAGCCATGAGGGGTGTGATGAAGTGGGAATGTTCTTAATGTTTTCTCTGACTACTGTGTGGGTGCCTCAGTTTCCCCTATGGACTTCTTAGGGGTGGTATCTTAGGGGGTCCTGTTGTCTGTACCGGCAAGACCTGTCTTGGACTGTGTTCCTGTCGTCTAAATAAACCTTCTGTTTTATTGGCCGGCTGAGAGTCATGGTGAATTGCAGGAAGCCGGGGGGTGTAGGGCCTGGTCTCCCCCACACTCCGTGACAAGGGGTAGAAATGTACTGTGTTTTAAATGAAAGCTGAAATTCTGGTGAACCTGTTGTGTGTGGCGCATCTGGCCCCCGGACTGGACGTTTAAAGGTCCCGACTTAGAGGATATTTAGTTGAACAAAAGCTATTTAATCCCCCTCCCCCAACCTCTTCTCCTTCCTCTCCTGGCTCCACTTCTCTGCGTCCGTGTCTGGCTGCGAGCCGTTCTCTGACGCAGGCTGGGGATGAACTGGGCTCCATTCCATGCAGGCGCCCAGCTGGAGGTGATGGTGGACTCCACAGTGGTGGCTCAGCTGGGCTCCCAGGCTCTCCTCCCATGCACCTTCACCGTGGTGGACGCCCCCATCAGCCCAGAGTACCTGGCTGTGCACTGGTATTTCCAGGACCAGGAGCTGGTGTCATACGATGACTCCCTCAACGTCTTCCGGCCGGGGGCCTCCATGGACACGGAGCAGCTCGCCAGCGGCAACGCCTCTCTGGTTCTGCGCAATGTGACCGTGTCGGACCAGGGAGCCTACCGGTGCCTGGTCATCCACAGCCCGGACAGAGGGGAGCAGAGCCTGCACCTGGCAGTGCTGGGTCAGTGCTGGCGAGGGAACGGGGAGACAGGCGCGGGAACTGGCTCTGCAACCGGCCCCTCTGCTCTGGGCACGGCCCGCACTGGGGCTGGGCAGGGTGTTTCGGGGATAGGTGGGCAAGGGGTTTCCTTAAATTCCCAGCACGTGACTTGGCAGCCCCCACCCGCCCCGCCAGCCAGGAGCTGGTGCCTCCAGGGGGCTGTTTGCCTGCCCTGGCGTTCCTGTTCATAGTTGGGCAGCTCTGGGTGTCCTGGGGGGAGGAACCACCCAGCCCAGCAGGGGATGCTTGGGGCCCCCCGACCCTCCCCCGAGCTCTCCCTGCTGATGCCCTCTGGTTCCCCGCAGCTGTGCCCACCGTTGCCGTCCCCAGTAAAGCGGTGCTGAGGGGGGAGCCGAACTTGCTGAAATGCTCCGTGTCCGGCTTCCATCCGGCCAACATCACGGTGACCTGGCTGAGGGCTGGGGAGGTCCTGCCGGCGTCCCCGCTCCCCACGCCCCAGAGGAACCCGGACGGCACCTTCAACGTCAGCAGCTCTCTGACCTTCCAGCCCACGGAGCAGGACCAGGGCGTCACCTTCTCCTGCCAGGTCCAGCACGCCGCTGTGCCACGGGGCGCTCTGCAGACAGACTTCCAGCTCGTGTTCGGAGGTGACAGCGTGGGCGGGGGGCAGAGGGGGAAGGGCCCCGGGAGGCACTGACTGGCCGGCCCCAGGGGATGGGGTGGGGGCATTCCTGGGGGAAGCATGGCCCGGTAGTTTGGGCACTGGCTGGGCCTCAGGAAACCTGGGTTCAGATCCCAGCTCTGCTCCGGACTCCCTGAGCAACCTGGGGCCAGTCACTGACTCGGGCCTCTGGTCCCAGAGCTGCCGCTTCGCCAGATTCCTCCTCTTCCCAAAGCTGCGCCCCCATCCCGTCTCCTCGCTCCCAGGGTGCTGGCGCTGGCGTGCACATGCCCGGGCACGGCGGTGTGGCTAGTAACAGTGGTGGGGATGCTGCGGCAGGCAGGCCTGGCCATAGGGTTGCCAGGTGTCCAGTTTTTGACCGAAACACCCGGCCGGAAAGGGACCCTGATGGCTCCAGTCAGCACTGCTGACCGGGCCGTTAAAAGTCCAGTTGGTAGCTCAGCAGGGCTAAGGCAGGCTCCCTGCCTGCTGTGGCTCCGAGAGGCTCCCAGAAGCTGCAGCATGTCCCCCGTCAGGTCCCTATGTGTAGGAGCAGCCAGGGGGCTCTGCACACTGCCCCTGCCCCAAGTGCCGGCTCTGCAGCTCCCGTTGGCTGGGAACCGCAGTCAAGGAGAGCCGTGGGGGTGGTGCCTGTGGATGGGGCAGCGTGCAGAGCTACCTGGCTGCGCCTCCACAGAGGAGCCAGAGGTGGGACATGGCGCTGCGTCTGGGAACTGTTTGAGGTAAACGCTGCTCGCAGGCTGCACCCCTGACCCCCTAGTGCACCCCAGTACCCTGCCCCAGCCCTGATTTCCCTCCCATGCTCCAAACCCCTCAATCCCAGCCCGGAGCCCCCTCCTGCACCCTGTCACAGAGTCCCTGGGTGACGCTCTGTAACTGCTCCCTACGAAGTCAGGCAGGTGAAGTCTCCTCTCTGTGAGCAGACTGTCTCCAGGGCAAGAAGCTCACACGGCTTCACCTCCTGGGTCTGACCTTGGAGCATTCAGCATCTGCCCCTCCGTGCGCTTCCCACAGCGAGTCTGTCCAGGCGGGTCCTGAGGGAGCCAGAGGGTCCTGCACCCCCCACTTCGCAGTCAGACGTGACTCTCAACCAGTAAAACAGAAGGTTTATTGGTCAACAGGATCACAGCGTAGGGCAGAGCTTGTTAGCACAGAAATCAGTGACTTTCAGCCAAGTCCCTCTGGGGGAGTCCTGGGCCAGATGCCCTGGACTTCCCCTCTTCCATTCCCCCCAAGCAAACTGTCAACTTCCAGCGATTCCACCTCCAACACCCCCGTTGCTCCTCCTCCTTGTCTTTGTCTCGCTTTCTGGGCAGAGTCACCTGGTCGCATCCCCCTCCTGGGTCTCAGGTTACAAACAGCACCGGTTATAGCATATGTGCAGGCAGCTGGAGCAGCTTCACCTGCCCCAGAGGTCTCAGCCGAAGTCTCACACCCCTGTTCCCACCCCCGAGGTATTGGTGCAGCACACAGGGAAACTGAGGCACAAACCATATTCATGCAAAACAGTAAAACTCGCATAGGCTCAACAGTAAGACTCACATAAAACGTAACAAGGGAAAATCCCCACCTCATCCCAACCCCAAACCCCTCATCCCTGGCCCCACACCAGAGCTCACACCCCATCCGTAGCCCACACCCCACCCCCACACCCCAACCCCCAGCCCGGAGCCCCCTCCTACACTCCGAACCCCTCAGCCCCAGCCCAGAGCCCCCTCCTTCACCCCAAATCCCTCATCCCCGACCCCACACCAGAGCCCGCACCCCCAGCTGGAGCCCCACCCCGCCCCAGCCCAGTGAAAATAAGCGAGTGAGTGGGGGGGGGGGGGAAGTGAGCGACAGAGGGAGGGGGGATGGAGTGAGCAGGGGTGGGGCCTCAGAGGAGGGGCGGGGCAGGGGGCGGGGCAAGGGTGTTCGGTTTCGTGCGAGTAGCTAGTTGGTGACCTTACCTGCCTCGTACCCTGCTCTGCCCGTCCTGTGGGATCTGGATCCTGGCCTCGCCCCGCGGGCTGTCCCGGGGTGGTGCTGTCTCTCTGAGCGTCCGTGTAACAACTCACATGGACCTGGTGTCGTTAACCCCCTCTGCAGTCTCCCCCATGGTGAACATTCACGCCCCCACGTTTGTGCAAGGCAAGGCCCAGGTGTTAACGTGCGACGTGAAGGGTTTTTACCCAGAAGCCATCGCTGTTAACTGGCTCCTCAACGGGGTCCGGACAGAAGCCCCCCGCGTGAACCCTAATGGCACCTTCAACCTGGAGTCGTTCTACCAGTTCACGCCTGCGGCGGAGTTGGAGGGCGCTGAGATCAGCTGCGAGGTGCAGCACGAGACGCTGAGCCGGCCCATCGTCCGGAGCGTGCGGGTGCACCTGGAGCGTGAGTGAGGGGACAGGGAGGGAGAGCGGGGGCTGGTGTCAGGGGCCTGCCAGCTGGAAGGGAGGCAGGCTCCTGCCCCAGAACCGGGGGAAGGGACACTAGCCTCATCTTCCCTTGGAGAGCTTGACGTTGTCTGGCTCAGGGGGCGACACAGGGTCTTTCCCTGTTAGGGGGCGCTGGCTCTGATCCGGCCCCACAGCACGGGACTGGCTGGCTCAGGGGGCGACACGGGGCCTGTCCCCTCTAGGGGGCGCTGGCTCTGATCCGGCCCTACGGCACGGGACTGGCTGGCTCAGGGGGCGGGGAATGGGGCAGGGGTCTTTCCCTGTTAGGGGGCGCTGGCTCTGATCCAGCTCCAGGGCAGGGGACAGGCCAGCTTGGGGGCGGGAATGGGGCAGGGGCCTGTCCCCTCTAGGGGGCGCCAGCTCCCATCAGGCCCCAGGGCAGGGACTGGCTGGCTCAGGAGGTGGGGAATGGGATATGGGGCCTGTCCTCTCTAGGGGCTGCCGGCTCCCATCTGGCCCCAGGGCAGGGGACTGGCTGGCTCAGGGGGCCAAACCCAGGTTCCCTTTCTCCCCAGGTGAGGGGACTCAGGTCAGTGTCATAGTCCTGGTGGTGTCCGTGCTGGTCTCAGCGCTGGCGGTGGCTGGAGTCGCGTTATTCCTGTACAAGAGAAGCAGAGGTAAGGGATGGCTCGGCCGGGTGCAGCTGCACGGGGCTTTCTCCTGCATCTCCCCACACGCCCGGTCCCGGGGGCTCCCAGCAGGGCAGGTCTGAGTTTACAGACCCGTGTGTGGTGCCGGCAGCCGCTGCCACCCAGTAGTTCAGTGCGTTGCTGGCGGCGGGCGCCAGGTCTAGTTTTTAACCGTCACTCACACAAAGAAACGATTTTCATTGGGCCATTAAAAACGCCCGTCAGTGTACCTGGGGCAGGGTCCCTGCTGCATTTCAAGGGTCTAACACCAACCCAACAGACACCAGAGGGGTTCATCCCCCCAGTACAGTTGGTGACAAAGCTGACTGTGTCCCCCCCCGTTCCTCCCCCCAATTCCTTCCATCTCTAATAATGGCTGAGCTGTTTTTGCTCTTTGCAAACAACGGTACCCGGGAGAGCCGGGCCAGGCGTCAGCCCAGATGGGCGCCGGCTGACAGAGTCCTGGTGCCTGACGTGGCCCTTTAGAACGGAAACGCAGGGCAGCATTCACTGTACGTGCGGGTACCTGTGACCGGGCTTTCAAACGAGCCGTAAATGTCTGCGAGGCCTCACGCCCGGCTCCCACTTGACTTCCAAGCCGCGCAAGGATGCCCAGAGAGGCCCGCTGCAGGCTAGCACTGTTCCCATCGTGTTGGGCTCAGCGCCTGGAGGCTGCACTGACCGGCCCTCGGTTAGGGTGACCAGATGTTCCGATTTTATAGGGACAGTCCCAATATTTGGGTTTTTTTTCTTATATAGACTCCTATTACCCCCCACCCCCTGTCCCAGTTTTTCACACTTACTGTCTGGTCACCCGGCCCTCGGTAAATCCACCAGGAGTCGGATTTCAGAGTCCTGAGCCAGTCGGTACATTTCTCTTGGTCTCCCTTTCTCTGTGTCCGCCTCTGCCCCCATGAAGGGTGGGCCTGCACCTCGAGGCTGAGGCGTGAGACTGACAGCACTAGCTCTGGTCGAGGGAGCTGGCTAAGATTAGCCGTGCAGCCGCGGCAGCACAAGAGGGGCTGGCCGCCTGGATATGTGCCTGTCTTAGATGCTCGGCACGGACGTGGGCAGCTTGCCCCTTGTACCCCCCGTGGTTAGCATGATCCGTGTGCGCACAGGCCTGGCTCCGTGAGCTGGGCCTTGCACTCCAGCTCCAGTGTAGACGCACCCGTGGGGTAACAGCAGCAGCGTTAGAATGGAGATTCTCTCTCCCACGGGGTCCCCACAACCCCCCCAAAAGCACCTGCTCATAACCAGAGATCACCGCTCGTCCCATCCCCACAAGGGCCCTGCTCCATCGCTGGGTCAGAACAAAGGCCTGAGTCAGCCGAAACTCAGGCTGTTTCTTCAGAAGCCCTTTCTTTGTCAGCAGGCCCTGGGAGAATCCAGCCTGGGTCTTCCACTGGCCTCACGTCACAGGTGATCCACAGCCAAAAGGCCACACGGCAAAAGCTGGGGAGGGGCACAATCCACACACACCCCCTGCCCAGTACTCCCTAGCAATTCCACCCGGCACACGTCGTCCCGAACGCTCAGTCATCTGCCACGTTGTTCAGCGCAGACGTCGGGCGTTCGCCTCATCTCCCAGCGATGGCAGCAGCCCAGCCTCCTCCTCCAGCAGTCCCACGCCGGCCCACCACCCAGTGCCAACACTGGTGCAGGCTTGTCCCGGATCTCCGTCCCAAGCAGCTCCCTGCAGCCCCCCAGAAAGCTCCTTGCTGCTCCCCTTCAGACTCCACGGGAACCCCAGACATGCAGCCACGGCCAGGCAGCCGGGGAGCTGGGCCCACTGCACAGCCCAGAGTCAGAACATTCCCATCATTTCCTGGGGCTCCCCCTCACCTTTGTCGTGTCTCCGGCATCTCTCGCCCTCACCTCCATTGCAGAATCTCTGGGGCGGGGTCGCTTTTCATTACACCCCGCGCAGTGTAGCCCTGGCCCTTGACGGGGGTGCTGGTGCGGTATAAATAATCATAGAATCATAGAATATCAGGGTTGGAAGGGACCTCAGGAGGTATCTAGTCCAACCCCCTGCTCAAAGCAGGACCAATCCCCAACTAAATCATCCCAGCCAGGGCTTTGTCAAGCCTGACCTTAAAAACCTCTAAGGAAGTAGATTCCACCACCTCCCTAGGTAACCCATTCCAGTGCTTCACCACCCTCCTAGTGAAATAGTGTTTCCTAATATCCAACCTAGACCTTCCCCACTGCAACTTGAGACCATTGCTCCTTGTTCTGTCATCTGCCACCACTGAGAACAGCCGAGCTCCATCCTCTTTGGAACCCCCCTTCAGGTAGTTGAAGGCTGCTATCAAATCCCCCCTCATTCTTCTCTTCTGCAGACTAAACAATCCCAGTTCCCTCAGCCTCTCCTCATAAGTCACGTGCTCCAGCCCCCTAATCCATTTTATTGCCTTCCGCTGGACTCTTTCCAATTTTTCTACATCCTTCTTGTAGTGCGGGGCCCAAAACTGGACACAGTATTCCAGATGAGGCCTCACCAATGTCGAATAGAGGGGAACGATCACGTCCCTCGATCTGCTGGCAGTGCCCGTACTTATACAGCCCAAAATGCCATTAGCCTTCTTGGCAACAAGAGCACACTGTGGACTCATATCCAGCTTCTTGTCCACTGTAACCCCAGGTCCTTTTCTGCAGAACTGCTTCCTAGCCACTCAGTCCCTAGTCTGTAGCAGTGCATGGGATTCTTGTCTCTATACGTGTCTCTACAATGCTTTCTCTCTTTAGCCACCAGCCAGACGTTCACCGTGAGCGACATCGTGGGGCCTAAAGTTTGGGTCCCCGGGGAGTACGTTTCCCTCGTGTGCATTGGCTACCACTGCCCGGTGGGCACGAAGGCCACGTGGGCAAAGTACGAAAATGAAGAGCTAAAGCCCATCACTGAGGATAAACCGGCTGTGAGCGACAGGGAGAAGCAGACGCTTGTTCCCATCAACACTCTGTACAAAGTCCAGACGCAGATGCTGCCCTTGAACAAAGGCTCAGCCACTCTGGCCACGACGCTCATGTTTCGTGTCAGGAGCCCGGAGGACCTGGGAGCCCGGTACCAGTGCTGCTTCATCAGCAAGGATGGGAGAACGCTGAGCACCAAGGAGTTCGGAGACTACACCCTGCGCCGTGAGTCTGGGGGTGCCGCTGGATCGCCGCGCAGGCCAGAGGTTCACGGGGGCGGGAGGGAGGCTGGGAGTCAGGACTCCTGGGTTTTGTTCCCAGCTCTGTAACTGGTTTGCGTTAGGCCTTTGGCAAGTCACTTTTTCTCCTTGCCTCAGTTTCCCCCCTCGTGACGACACGGACCCCTTCGGGGGTGGGGTTTGTGGGGCTTCAGTAGCGTGTGGCAAGCTCTGTGCCATGGGGACGTGCTAAGAGCCGTTCCCAATTGGGAAGGGACGGCAGCAGCAGGGCCCCCAGCTGGCCAGCCAGGTCCATAGGAACCAAGAAGGTGCATTGACGTGGGGGCGACCTTGGGGGGCGGGTTCTGCTACGCTCATTTGGCCCTTTGTGGTGGGAGTGACACCGCCAGGGCTCCCGGGGACCCAGCAGAGCAGAGGTGTGGCTGGGGCGGGTGTAAAACACACCTCTGGCCCGAGGGAGTTGAGCTGGGTGTAATGTGTGGGCTGAGGGACCTGAGCCCGGGGGATGTTTGACTCCCGCTGAGCCGGCCCAGGAGCTCCCGAACTGCTTTGCTTTGCAGCCTCCGGTCAGACTCAAGGACCAGCTGTGGACCTGGCAGCAGCCTGGCCTGCAGAGGAATAGCGGGGACAGCACCCCAGCCTGTTGGGGGTCCCAGAGACAGTACGAAGCACCTGGACAGTATTGAACGGAACACCCCTGTTATAACTATAAAGGGAAGGGTAACAGCCTTCCTGTGTACAGTACTATAAAATCCCCCCTGGCCAGAGACTCCAAAATCCTTTTACCAGTAAAGTGTTAAGAAGCTCAGGTAACCTGGCTGACGCCTGACCCAAAAAAACAATAAGGGAACAAAAAGAACAGGAGTCCTTGTGGCACTTTAGAGACTAACACATTTATTTGAGCATAAGCTTTCGTGGGCTACAGCCCACTTCATCAGATGTATCCGAAGAAGTGGGCTGTAGACCATGAAAGCTTATGCTCAAATAAATGTGTTAGTCTCTAAGGTGCCACAAGGACTCCTGTTCTTTTTGCGGATACAGACTAACACGGCTGCTACTCTGAAATACGGGAACAAGATACTTTCAAATCTTGGGGGGAAGGCTTTTGTTTGTGCTCTTTGTTTTGGGGGTTGTTCGCTCTTGGGACTAAGAGGGACCAGACATCAATCCAGGCTCTCCAAATCTTTCTGAACAAGTCTCTCATATTTCAAACTTGTAAGTAACAGCCAGGCAAGGTGTGTTAGTTTTACCTTTGTTTTCTCAACTTGTAAATGTTCCTTTTGCTAGAGGGTTTACCTCTGTTTGCTGTAACTTAGAACCTAAGGCTAGAGGGGGTTTGTCTGGGCTCTTTGAATCTAATTACCCTGTAAAGTTATTTTCCATTCTGATTTTACAGAGATGATTTTTACCTTTCTTTCTTTAATTAAAAGCCTTCTTTTTAAGAACCTGATTGATTTTCCCTTGTTTTAAGATCCAAGGGGGTTGGATCTGGACTCACCAGGAACTGGTGGGGGGGAAAGAAGGGTAGAATGGTTAATTTCTCCTTGTTTTAAGATCCAAGGGTTTGGATCGGTGTTCACCAGGAAATTGGTGGAGAAGTCACTCAAGGCTAGCCAGGGAAGGGTTATAGTACTTGGGAGGGAGATATTCGGGGGCGGGGGGAGATAGACAGAGTTTCCCAAATGACTCATAAATAATTTGGGTGGTGGCAGCAAAACCAGATCTAAGCTGGTAGTTAAGCTTAGAGGTTCTCATGCAGGTCCCCACATCTGTACCCTAGAGTTCAGAGTGGGGAAGGAACCTTGACAATCCCGAACCCAGGGCTTCCCGCTGTCGATGTCTCACAGCATGGGGTGGGGGAGGGACAGCGCACTAAGCCTGGACTCTCACTCCGGTTTGAGCTCAAGCCCCCCTTCCATTCACACACAAATCAGTCTGACACGGGTCAGCAGCACTCAGGGCCTGGGTCCCAGGACCCTGCCAGGGGGGTGGGGCAGAGCTTGAGTCCTGCTGTGACTCGGGTCCAAGCCCTGTCATTGTGCAGTGTGGATGCAGCTCAAGCCACAGCCCCGAGTCAGAAGGTCTGCGCAGTGCAGTACAGATGTGTTAGCGCGGCCGTGAGATCTGGGGCCAGCAACTTGTGAACTCAGGGTTACAATGCAGTGTATATGCTCCAGCATGGGCTTGGAAACACCAAATCCACAAGCCCAATGTGAGTGCCTCAGTTTCCCTCAGACATTGCATTGCTACCGGTGGGGGACGGCGGATTAAGTTTGCTCTCAGGGCCGGCTAAGAGCCACAGGAGTGTGTGTGTCGCCCAGCTGTCTGAGCAGAGTGAATGGGTCATTAAAAAGGACAGGCCATCTCAATGGAGAACTGAGAAGACAACGGAAAGCCCAATCACCAGCACACTGACACATGGATGCATGTCCCCACCCCCCAGTAGGGGAGCTGGGCAGAGACCCCAGCTCGGGAACAAAGGGCTGGGAGGTGCAGGAGAAAGGGCTGGCTGTGGGAAGGAGCCTGGTCTCTCTCACCTGGGAACTGAGGAAGTCAGAGAGACACAGAGCCTGTAAATGGAGTTTTGCTCCTGAGGGAATTCAGCACCAAACAATTAAAAATTCTGTGCACAGAGGTGGGAGATCACTGTGCAGGTCCCCCCCCCCCCCGGGACACGGACTCTGTGGTGAGGCTACACCCGACCCTGACTCAACACAAGGGCTGGGCCTGCCCCTCCGTTCCAGGTGCAGCAGGTGTGGGCGGGCAGGCTCAGCCCAGCAGGATCCGAGAGTGGAGGTGTGATGTTATCTGATTAGAATATGACCATGTAGATCATTGCTGCTACCACTGTTATACAACTGCAACAAGTCTTGTACAAAGTCTGTCAAGTAAGGCGTCTATGGAAAGGTCATTTGGTTTGCTGAATATGATTATGGTATTTCTAGGCATGTATCACATTTGTATCTGAAGTTATGAATGTTAACGAGGTACCTGTATTTCAAATGTTTGCTCGTGTGGTAACACCAATAAGGTATTTAGCCCATCAAAGAGCACTTAACTCCCAATGGGAGATGCCTGTCTACACGGTTACACCAAACGGACGTGCCTGTGAACGTTCTAACTGGAGTGTGGGGAATGGCCTCTGCTGTGACTAAAGGAAGCCGGCATGGACATGTGACTTGCCCATGTGACTCCAAACCCCATCTTATTATCTGTAATTTTCCACAGTGAGAACAATGGGATTCCCTTCACTTGGCATAAGCTGTAAACGGCCCTGGACACATCTCCATTTGGCCTCTTTCCTGCTCAAACCTCGAGTCCCTCTAAGCTGCCAGCTGCCTATTAAGCCCCGCGCAGGGGCTCAGGGCTGTGGCCGGGGGAGAGGCGCCCCTCCCTCAGCCCAGCCCAGCCCCGTCCCACAGCCGGGGAGAGGCGCCCCTCCCCCAGCCCCGTCCCACAGCCGGGGAGAGGCGCCCCTCCCTCAGCCCAGCCCAGCCCCGTCGGAGCTGCCACAGCCGGGGAGAGGCACCTCTCCCCCAGCCCCGAGCTGCTGCAGCGAGAGAGGGTGGGGGGAGTCGTCTCTCCCCACTTCAGCCCCAGGGCAGCCTGTGCCCCAAACCCCTCATCCCTGGCCCACCCCAGAGCCTGCACCCCAACCCTGTGCCCCAGTCCTGAGCCCCCTCCCACATCCCAAACCCCTCATTCCCACCCCCACCCCAGAGCCCACATGCCCAGCCAGAGCCCTCATCTCCCCCGCACCCCAACCCTGTGCCCCAGCCCTGAGCCCCCTCCCACATCCCAAACCCCTCATCCCTAGTCCACCCCAAAGCCTGCACCCCCAGCCAGAGCCCTCACCCCCCCCGTGCCCCAACCCTCTGCCCCAGTCCTGAGCCCTCTCCCACCTTCCGAACCACTTGGTCCCAGGCCAGAGCCCCCTCCGCACCCCAAACCCCTCATCCCCAACCCCACCCCAGAGCCTGCACCCCAGCTGCAGCCCTCACCTCCCCCACACCGCAGCCCCCTGCCCCAGCCGAGAGCCCCCTCACATACCCTGAACCCCTCATTTCTGGCTGCACCCCCATCCCAGAGCCCGTATCTCCTCCCACATCCCAATCCCCTGCCTCAGCCCGGAGCCTCATCCCATACTCTGAATCCCTCAGCTCCACCCCCCGCAGCCTGGAGCCTCCTCCTATACCCCAAACCCCGCATCCCTGGCCCCACCCCAGAGTCTGCACCCCCAGAGGGAGCCCTCACCCCCCCTGCACCCCAGCCTCCTGAGCCGGGCTGGTGAAAATGAGCGAGTGTGTGAGGGTGGGGAGAGCGAGCGACAGAGGGAGGGGGGTGGGAGTGAGTGGGGGCGGGGCCTCAGAGGTGGGGCGGGGCCAGGGCAGGGTCTCAGAGGAGGAGCGGGGCAGGGGCGGGGTCTCAGAGGAGGGGCAGGGCCAGGGCGGGGCCTCAGAGGAGGGGCGGGCCGGGGCGGGACCTCAGAGGAGGGGCGGGG
>NW_023260521.1:0-11320 GCF_013100865.1 Trachemys scripta elegans
TTTGGGGATTTCCCCCCGGACGGGGATTTGAGCCCCCAAAAGCCGGACACGTCCGGGAAAATCCGGACGTATGGTAACCCCAGGTTACCCTGACAGAGGGGCACTGGGAGCTGCCTCCCTTCCCCTCAGCATGAGCCTTTGGCCGCCATTTTGTTCCCTCGCCCACCTGCCCCCAGCCTCGACCGCATTTGAAAAGCGCGCGCTACACGTGGCCAACGGTCCTAACGTTCGCGGACTGCTGGGAACAGAATGCGCATGCGCCGTACGGGACTCTGGCCGCTTTCCAAGAGTAGCAGCCCACTTGCGTTATGCGCATGCGCCCGCTGATACGGTTTCCCCGCCTTCTCCCCATGTTATGAGCATGCGCACCATTCTCTCGACGGCCTGATGATGCTATGCGCATGCGCGCGCTCCCTTGCTTCAGCTGCCTAGGTTTGCGTTCTGCACATGCGCGGCCGGAGGACCTTCACGGCCGGAGACCTCCCCCCTCCTTTCCGCTACCGCCCAGTTAATTGTTCTGCGCATGCGCCGACTCGGAAACGCTTCCTTTGCCGCAGCCCCGTCTTCCCTCTGCGCATGCGAGTCAATTGGACCCTCCTTCCAGGGGGGCGGGGCGCGGACGGGTACCCGGATGAACATGCCAGGCCCGGCGCGCATGCGCGGTGCGGGTCTCTCTGGCTCAGTGCGGCGGGGAACTGGCCTGGCGGGCGGCGCTGGGAGCTGGGTGGGGGGAGCAGGGAGGGGCCGGGCCTCGCCCCACCCCCCGCACGGGGCGGGCAGGGCAGGTGAGAGCGGCGGCGCGAGCCCGGGGTCAAAGGGCAGGGAGGGGGCAGTGCTCTGGCCAGAGGGGTCAAGGGGCGAGGAGGGGGCGGGGTTGTGGGTCAAAGGGAGGGGCGGGGCCGTGGGCAGAGGGGGTCAAAGGGCGGGGCTGTGGGTAGGGGGAGCGGGTCAAAGGGCGGGCCCATGGCCAGAGAGTGGGGGTGGGGGTCAAAGGGCGGCGATCTCCTAGGGCTAGGGGTCAGCCCCTGCCCAGAGGGGCTGATTCTGCGGGGGGAGGGGTGTACCCCCAGGTAAGGCCATGTCTACACTTACAATCTTCCAGCAGCACAGCTGCACTGAGAGCGCGCGTGGGGCTGCCTTACGCCGGCGACGTAATAAAAACAGCTGCCCCTGTGTGGGGGGCGAGAGTCTGCTGCTGCTGTAGCGCTGGGCACACAAGCGTTTGTGCTGACACAACTTACGTGGCTGGGGTGGAGGGGGTGTCTTTTCACACCCTTGAGTGATGTAAGTGCTAGTGTAGACGTGGCCTAACTGGGGTCGGGGGCAAATGTCAAGTGAGCCAAGCTGGACACAGGGAGCGTAAGTGGGGAGGGGGGCCCGGATATGGGGAGAGGATCCCGATTCATCCCCTTCTGCTTTTCCTGTCCCTCCCTGCTGCAGGTGGAGATGTCGGCCGAGGCCACGACGGCCCCGCTCCCAGCCCCCGAGGCCTGTGCCCCTGTGGTGCCCATGCAGCATCAGCCTACGGGGGGAGCGGTGGGTGTGACCTTTGACCTAAAGCCCTTGAATCCCAGTAGCAAGTATGTGAAGTTGAACGTGGGGGGATCCCTGCACTACACCACGGTGCAGACCCTCACCAAGCAGGACACCATGCTCAAGGCCATGTTCAGCGGGAGAATGGAAGTGCTCACTGACAGCGAAGGTACCTGCCCTGCTATCTTCAGCACCCCTGATGGGAGAGGCCGAGGCTGGAGTAGCCGGGAGCTCCCTCCATACCCAGGGCTCCAGCCCCCCTCTGCTGGGAGAGGCCCTACATCCTTTTCTCTCTTCCCCTCTTCAGGCTGGATCCTGATCGACCGCAGCGGGCGTCACTTCGGCACCATTCTCAACTACCTGCGGGATGGCTCTGTCTCGCTCCCCGAGTCGCAGCGGGAGCTGGAGGAGGTGCTGTCCGAGGCACGGTACTACCTCATCCAGGGCCTGGTGGAGGACTGCCAGCTCGCTCTGCAGGTAGGGACCCAGTGGGGGTGGGGTCACTGAGGGCTCTGGGATTCTCCTGCTGTGGGTGTAGGGATACCTGGGGGCAAGGCTATGCCATGGGGATGGGGTCACTAAGGGAGTCATGGGTCACAGGAGGCTGCAGTGACCTTGATGATCTCTTCGTCCTAGCAAAAGAGCGATGCCTATGATCCTCTGTGTCTCATTCCCATGGTGACATCCCCCAAGGAGGAGCAGCAGATCATCTCCAGCTGCTCCAAGGTGAGATAGGCGGGCAGGGCCTCCCTTATTGGTCTTTCCAGCCCCCCCAGGATCACCCTCTGTGCTGAACCTCCCAGCCTTCTCCCTCCCCTTTGGCACGAAGTTACGCTGAGCGACTTGTATGAATCCAGCCTCATTTCCTGTCTCTCGGTTTTTTTCCAGCCAGTGGTGAAATTGTTGCATAACAGAAGTAACAACAAGTATTCGTATACCAGGTAATCCAACGTTCCTGACCTGCTCCCCGCAGCACCCCCTCCTGGGAGAGGCTGGGGCTGGAGTAGAAGTGAGTTCCCCCCAGCCCGTGCCCCTCCCCCTCCCCATAGCACCCCCTGCTGGGAGAGGCTGGGGCTGGGGCTGGAGTTGTTGGGAGCTCCCCCCAGCCCGCGACCCTACCCCTCCCCATAGCACCCCCTGCTGGGAGAGGCCGGGGCTGGAGTTGTTGGGAGCTCCCCCCAGCCCGCGACCCTCCCCCTCCCCATAGCACCCCCTGCTGGGAGAGGCCGGGGCTGAAGTAGCCAGGAGCTCCCCTAGAGCCAGTGCTCCTGCCCCACTGCCCAGACCACCCCCTGCTGGGCTGGAGGAGCCGGGAGCCCTCCCCACCCACGAGGTCTCTTCTCCGCAGTAACTCGGACGATAACCTGCTGAAGAACATTGAGCTGTTTGACAAGCTGGCGCTGCGCTTCAACGGGCGGGTCCTCTTCATCAAGGACGTGCTGGGGGACGAGATCTGCTGCTGGTCCTTCTATGGGCAGGGCCGCAAAATTGCCGAGGTCTGCTGCACCTCCATTGTCTACGCCACCGAGAAGAAGCAGACCAAGGTACCCCTGGGCCCTCGCACTTAGTACATTCCATGAGAAAATTGCCCCGCAGCACATTGGTCTATTCCAAGGATATACGTGAATCTCTCTTATAATGTTAGCACATGGTATGTTCCGAGGCAGTGTGGGTGGCCCCCCTCTCTCTGCTGTCACATGGACTCTTGGTATGATCCAGTACCCCTTGTCACCTTCATATTTGGTATGATCCGATGCCATCAGAGCAGTTCCCTCTTCTCCAGTCACATGCGCACTTGATATGGTCCAACACCATGTGGGTACCCCCCCTGCATCATACTCTCACTTGGTATGGTCCTAGGCCATGTCCAATGCCACCAGCTGGTTCCCCCCATCTGTGGTTTTTCTTGGTATTTTCCATGGGTAATCCATTATACTAGGTATATTCCAAGACATGTGACTTTTCTCTCCCCCTCCTCACCTCCGTGCTTGGTAGCTTCCAAGGCCACATGGGCACTTGCTGGTGGGATTCTTTGAGGCTATGGGGGGAGTGACTTGTAACCAGCCTGACCTCTGACCCCCACAGGTGGAGTTCCCCGAGGCCCGGATCTTCGAGGAGACCCTGAACATTCTGATCTACGAGACCCCGCGGGTCCCCGACAAGGCGCTCCTGGAAGCGACGGGCGGGGCAGCCGGAGGAGGGGGCGGCCCCCACCGGGCTGACGAGGAGGATGGGCGGGAGCACCGCGTCCGGCGCATCCATGTCCGGCGCCACATCATGCACGACGAGCGTCCCCACGGCCACCAAGCCGTCTTCAAGGACTGAGCCCCACGGCCCCGTCCAGGTGCCAAATGGCGGGGGTGGGGCGCCCTGCCTCTCTGCCACACCCCCGCTGCCTCTCTGACCTTGACCCCTCTCCACTCTTTGGGAGCTCTCTGCCTTGTGGCCTCTGACCCCTTTCTTCTCAGATTTGACTCCCCTGCAGTAGAAACCTGGGTAACGCCCTGGACTGCGCAGGGGAGAGGGACATGGGAGGGGGCTCCTCGGAGACCCCTCCTGCTTCTTAATTAATTACCTAGGCACCAACACCCATGTTTAACAAGCCTAATTCCTTTGCTTTTGTGGGTGTGTGGAATACGTGGTCTGTCCCCCATCCTGCTCCATCCTGGATAGATACCTGTGCCACAGCTGTAGCTCTCACCCGGCCCGGCACTGCAGGTCAGGCCGGGATCAGTCACCCACTGCCCGCCGGGGGCGGGAGACAGCAGGGAGGCCAGTGCTGGCTTATTGTGTGGTTAGGGGGGGCTGGTTGAGTGGGGAGCTGCCAGCTACTCTAGACCAGCCTTGCCCAGCAGGGGGCGCTGTGGGGAGTTCTGGCAGTGAGAGTTTTGCTGCCTGTCCCACCCTCCCTTGCTTCTGGGGGTGAGGGAGTGACCCCCACTTACCAGCCTCGAAACTCTCCTTTCCTTGTCAAACTCATGGTATGTTCCAACCCACCAGACTTCACACCTCTTTTCTACACATGACATGGCACAACCCTAACCTTCCTACTCTGCTCCCCACGTAATACATGGTACAACCCCGCTACTGTCCTTACCACATACATGAAATTTACCTTTTCCCCCCAAAAATACAGGATGCTTCTTACCTGCATTGGCTAAAAGACATGGTACACGCCAACCTACTGGACCCATCCCTTTCCCTACAAAATACAATGGAATGCACCACTCTACTCCTCTGCCCCTGGCCAAATACAGTGGAATGCTCCATTCCCCTTCCAACCTCCCAATAAAATGGGAGGTACCGATCTCCCGCAATAACATTTTGCTCAATCACCCAATATAAATTGATACCTTCCAATCTCCTCCCCCTACAAACTACAATGGGATATTCCAACCTGCCTCCAAATAATACAATGGCGTGTTCCAAGCCCCAGCCCTCAAAATAAAATGGGACATTCCAACTTCCTTGTTATAGATGTTCCAGTCCCCTTCCCTTACAAAATACAGTGGGATGCTCCAACCCCCCTCCCAAATAAATTGGTATGTTCCAAAGCCCACAGAAAATACAATGGGGCAAATGGAGAGAGGCTGGGGGCCCCATCCTCCCCCCCCCCCCCACATACCGCCGCCCTCCCTACCTGTTATTGTCATGTTTGTATAATTTATTTTAACGGGGTTTTTGCTTTTCTATTAAATTATTGTAATAAAGATTCCTGGGAAACATTGTCTCCTGGCCCAGTCCTGCCACCACCACTGGGGGGGCCCTAGGGCCGGGTGGGAACCGGCGCCCACTAGAGGGGAGAGGCCCCAGATCCCATCCCCCGCTCCCCTGCACCACTCCTTGCCCTGGGGCCAGGTGGGAACTGACACCCCCTAGAGGGGAAAGGCCCCAAGTCCCATCCCCCAGGCCAGTCCCAGCGCTGAACCAGCCCCCCTTGGGCCCATCCTCGGCTCCATCTCTGGGTGATGGGGCCCTGACCTCTCGGGGGGCAGGCGGGGGTCTGGGCAGTGCCTGGCGCGACAGCCCCACACACAGCCGTGCTAAGTGCTGACACCGCAGGTGTTGAATGTTTTAATGAAGGGCTGGGGGCTTTGCAGAGAGTTCGGGTCCAAACAACACAGGGCCAAGGAAGCCATACACAGCGGGGCGGGAGACTTCGGGGCCCTGGGGCTGGATGGGAGCCGGTGCCCCCCAGAGGAAGTTCAGTGGGGCTGGCTCCAGCATGGTCTGTCCGTCCTGGGCACCGACCCACCACCAGCGCCACAGGCTGGCCCAGCTCCTAGGGGCCAGGGGCAAAGATGTAATCCAGGGCCTGGCGCTCGGCCCCGGCCACGTTGGGGTGCCACAGATCCACGATGAACAGCACGAGGGGCCCATCCTCGGGGGGACCTGGGAAAGATGCTGGGCTCAGAGGTGCCCCTCACTCCTGACCCGCGGCCCCTGCCTGCCCAGCCCTGCCCACCCCCAGCTCTGCTGGTGCCCCTCACTCCCGACCCGCAGCCCCTGCCAGCCCAGCCCTGTCCCCCCCAGCCCTGCCGGTGCCCCTCACTCCCGACCCTCAGCCCCTGCCAGCCCAGCCCTGGCCCCCCCCCCCCAGCTCTGCCGGTGCCCCTCACTCCCCACCCGCAGCCCCTGCCAGCCCAGCCCTGGACTCCCCCCAGCCCTGGGCCCCCCCAGCTGTGCTGGTGCCCCTCACCATTATGCGCGGTCGTGTGCAGGAAGGAGTCGTCCAGCAGGAGGCAGTGTCCCTCGGACCAGCACTGGGGCTCGCCCCCCACCACCAGCTCACAGCCTGGGGGCACCGTCAGCCCTGCAGTGGGAACAGGTTGATTGGAGGGGAAAGGCCCCGGGTCAGTTCCACACCCCATGAGCCAGCCAGGCGCCACCTTGGGGCTGGATCAGAGCCAGTGCCCCCTGCAGGGGAAGGGCCCCACACTCCGTTCCCCGCACCCTGGTGCCCCCTGGAGGGGATGGGCCCCGCACCCCGTTCCCGTACCCAGGTGGCAACGCAGGCGGACGTTGGTGGGCCCGTAGCGCCCGGGCAGGATGGTGCCTGGCTGCAGGACGCTGAAGCAGGCGTTGCCGAAGCGGTTGGCGCTGACGAAGGTGCGCAGGGCGGCCAGGGTGCGGTAGGTGCGGGGGCAGGCCCGGCAGTGCTGCGGCTGACACACGCCCCGGCGGTAGAGGTAGAAGCGCTGGCAGGGCCCGGGCGTCCAGCCTCGGGCGGCGCCCCCGGCCACGCCCTGGTACTCCCGCAGGATGGCGGGGCAGGTGCGCTCCAGCAGCTCGGCGTCGTGCCGCTGGGCATCCCGCGGGAAGCAGGGGGCCGAGGGCAGCTCGGGCAGGTGGAAGACGCGGGGGCTCTGGATGGCCGGGCGCCCGGGTCGCAGCTCCTCCCGCAGGGCCTTGCGCACCCGCCCCATGCCCGCCCACGAGTACCGCTGGGCATAGGCCCGCAGGTTCCGGTGCAGCCGCCCGGCCCCAGGGGGCAGGCTCGGGGCTGGGCGCCCCCCGCCCGGCGGCGGCCCCGCCGGCACCCGCTCGCTGCCCACCCGGTAGCAGTACCAGACGAAGAGCAGGGCCAGCCAGGCCAGCAGCGCCAGTGCCGGCTCGGGGCCGGGGCGCCAAGGGGGGGCGGCCGGCAGCAGGGTGGAGAAAAACCCGTCCAGCGCCCCGGGGCACGCCATCACCCCTGGCCCCTTCGCTGCCCCTCCCCCTCCTCAGTGCCCCCTGCCCCTCCCCCTTCCTCTGTGCCCCCTGCCCAGTGCCCCTGCCCCTCCCCTTCCTCCGTGCCCCCTGCCCCCTCCTCTGCCCCTCCCCCCTCGCAGTGCCCCCTGCCCCTCCCCGTGCTCAGTGCCCCTCCCCCACCTCCGCGCCCCCTGCCCCCTCCTGTGCCCCTCCCCCCGCGCACTGCCCCGCTCCCGGCCGCCCGGAGGATGCTGCTGCCGCTGCTGGACCCGCTTCGGCTCCGGCCGGATCCTCCCCCCGCCCCCCCGCACGGAGTGACGCAAACAGCGGGGCCGCGCCCCCCCCCGCCCTAAGTCCCCCCCCCGGGCCCGCCCCCCCCCCCGCCGTCTCTGGAGGTTTGGGTCTGATGGGGGCAGTGACCCATCCTGCCCCCCCCCNCCCCCCACGGCGGGACGCAACCAGCGGGCCCGCGCCCCCCCCCGCCCTAAGCCCCCCCCCCGGGCCCGCCCCCCCCCCCGCCGTCTCTGGAGGTTTGGGTCTGATGGGGGCAGTGACCCATCCTGCCCCCCCCCCGAACAGCTGGGACTCGGGAGTCTGGATCTGGGGTGGTGAGGAAGTGGGGGGGGTTCTTGTTTTCGGGGGGGTTTCAATGGTTTGCATGCGGAGGGGGCGGGACTCAGTTTCCCTGGGTGTTGCTGGTTTCACGAGGGGAGGGGAGAGGGAGTGTGTTCTGCAGAGGGCCGGAGAGAGGACGTGGGGACCCAGCCGCTGGCCGGGAGGATGGAGATCCCGGAGGCCCAGCTGAGGAGACGCACACGGGATCAGGACAGGTCCGGGCTCCCGGGCCAGCACAGTCCCCGGGGGGGCGCGGACCGGGGTCTCCCCCAGCGGGGCATGGCCGAGGGGCTCGGACCGGGGTCTCTCCCAGTGGGGCTCAGACCGGGATCTCCCCCAGCGGGGCGCGGCCGATGGGCTCGGACCGGGGTCTCCCCCAGCGGGGCACGGCCGATGGGCTCGGACCGGGGTCTCCCCCAGCGGGGCGCAGCCGAGGGGCTCAGACCGGGGTCTCCCCCAGCAGGGCTTGGACCGGGGTCTCCCCCAGCGGGGTATAGCCGAGGGGCTCGGACCGGGGTCTCCCCCAGCGGGGCGCGGCCGAGGGGCTCAGACCGGGGTCTCTCCCAGTGGGGCTTGGACCGGAGTCTCTCCCGGCGGGGCGCGGCCGAGGGGCTCTCCCAGTGGGGCTTGGACCAGGGTCTCTCCCACTGGGGCTCGGACTGGGGTCTCTCCCAGTGGGGCGCGGCTGAGGGGCTCGGACCGGGGTCTCTCCCGGCGGGGCCGGTCTAGTCCAGATGTTCCCTGCCCCACCGGGGGTCTGTAGCGCCTGCAAAGCGGGGCCCCGTGTCCTGTTCCCATTGGTAACTATCCAGCCGTCCATTCATTGCCCACCAGACGTACCCGCTGTGAACATCCGCGGACCCCTCACAGCGACTCCTGCACCCTGACTCATGGGCGTCAAGTGTCAACAGTGAACGGCCTCGTAGCTACGCTGCGGATGGCCCAGCTCTCCGCGTCACGTAGGAACGGTGAACGCAGACCAACAGGGCCAGACGGCACCGACGGGGTCTGTTGGTGGCTGGTCCATACAGGGCCGGTCCATACCGAAGCAATGACTACCTTCACAGAGCTACATACATCCCTGCCCTCCAGCAGGGCACTGGCAGAGATCTGCCCCAGCAAAGTTCCTTTCAGTTTGCTGACCTCGATAATGAATAAATGACATGATTAATTTTGCTAATAACTATTCCTAATAGAAGCCCCACTTGCAGGATAACGGACTTCGTGCTAATACAGCTAATAACAAATAATGCCTAATAAACTCCCAGTAATGAATGACAATCCTGGCACGGCGTCCAGGACTACGTAGCAGCCCCAATGTGCTGAGGAAACCGACCCAAATCACAGTGATTGTGACCCGTAACTGCGGGAGACAACGAACCAGAAGGTTGAATAAGTGTCGGCACGTAAACAAGGCGGCCTCCCGGAATATTGGGACAGAAATAAGAAATACAGTGAGATTTAACATAACATAAGAGTTGCCTAAATATGACCTAAAGCAGGAGATTCAGTCACGGAATGATTTCATCCCAACCAATCAGAACGATAACGAATTAGTACCCTCGTGCTGAAGCTAATTGTGCTAATAAATAATAGGACATATATTAAGATCTCCAGTAAATGTTAACAAGCTCACAAAGAAATCCACATGAAGGCCTTCAAATGCAAAATGGATTCAGTTTGCTCATGGGCCCGTTGCTTTGGCAGACGATGGTCGAATGGGATCCGACGGTGGACGGAGCCAGATGCCGTCAGCCTGGAAATCAGGGATCGGCTGTTAACAGGGAGGGGACAAACCGAGCAAGGCTCAGGCTGGCCAGTTCTTCTCAAAGATCTGCTCAGGAAGTCTTTGGGGGTAGGTCTCTCCCAACCTGGGGCCCCCGGACTGGTCTATGTTTTCCAAAGGGCACTGCATCTCCGTTCGAAATTTGCTAGGGGCCAGAAATGAACGAAGGCTGAGAAGCACTGCTCTAAGAGAAACCCGAGACCGTCCTGTGACCTGCGCAGGAAAAGGCCTTGGTAAAAACTGGAGATTGTTATTCTTGGTGTCAATGGATTTGGTTGATTTCTGTTCAGCTTCTCAAACTATGGACTATGGTTTCCGATTGTTACTCGTGCAAGTCACCCAATGGATGCATTTTGCCATTACTTCTGGGACTGTTCCACATGGTTATTGTTCATTGTCAAACTACTCCGAGGACTTGTCTACATGGGGATAGCCATGAAAATGAATCCGAATGAACTAAAGCGGATGAAGTAAACCACACCTGTGTGGATGCTTTCAATCGGGCTTGGTCTACGTGACAAGGTCAGGTTGACATTTGTCAGCTTGCGTCGACCTATTTGTGCATGTCTACACTCAAATTTGTCTCCATCTGGCAGCGACACGGTACAGAACCTCCCAGAATGGCCTTGACCCTTAATGTGGTCTTACACTGAATTAAGGCCGCTTAGGGTTTGAATTAAGATGTTTACATAGGGTTTAATCCAGTTTAACTCATCCACTTCCAAGTCACACCTTTAGCTATTTCCGATTACTTTTCCTGGGTGTAGGGTGACCAGACATCCTGATAAAATAGGGACCATCCCGATTTGTCGGTGTTTGTCCCACGTCCTGACTGATCTCTGGGCAGGATGCAATTTGTCTCAATATTTTGCTCCACTGACATTTTTTTTCCCCTCTGCCGGCAGCACTCAGTTTTTTTTTTTTTTTGCTCCGCCGGCGACCCCCTCCCTGGTGTCCCGATATTTTCTTCCTTTCATCTAGTCACCCTACCTGGGTGTCCCTGTGGACAAGCCCCAGGCATTGCTAGGATTGTGCTTAGCACTTTTCCAATGATACAGAAAAGAAATTCTGTTTTTCTTCTTAAAATCCATTTGAATGGCTGTAATGTCGCATCCCGATTTTGAAGAGAAGAGAACTCCCAGACCTACAGACCCGGGCCATGGCCCAGGAGTGACGAAGAATTCTAGGCACCTCTAGCCCCATGTCAATGGGAAAGGGATGGAGAAGTGAAGTGAATTTAGCACCGTTATGAAGATGCCTACTAGTCAAATGACCAGTCTGCTCTCGGCATATGAGCCAATCAGAATGGTAAGAAATATGGTTATTTCTGGTATTTACCAGCTGGAAAATGCCCTGAGTAATAACCGAAAAGTGGGCGTTACCAATTGCTCAGGTCGAGGTGAACTTCCCGGGGGTGGGGGAGCAACGGATCGGCTGCCCCTGGTGCCCCAGACGTCCGGTGAGGGCGCCGTGATGTGGTGAGCGCAAACCTGCTGCCAACATCCCCTCGCTGGGTGGGTTGAGCCTTTCGGCTGCGGGCTCCAGCCCCCGGTTCTTGGGGCGCTTGTGCAGCATTAGCCCCGACGTTCCCCTGCGAGAGCCTGCGGTAAAATCCCCCCATGGCCAGCCACGTAACTGCCCCGCAGCCAGGCGGGCCAAGCGGGCACGTGCAGAGGGCGGCGGGCGAGGTACGTT
>NW_023260521.1:11330-16074 GCF_013100865.1 Trachemys scripta elegans
CCCCCCCAGTTCTCCTTCGGGTCCGGTTCAGACGCCAGTCCTTTTGCGTTTGGCGCTAGCCCCACCCCTTCGGTCAGGCCGACCAATCAGGAGCGCCGGATGGGGCGGGCGCACGCGCGCGGCTGGGCGGGGGCGTTGGAGCCGAGCTGAAGTCGGGGCGAGCGGCTGAGGAGTGGGCGTGGGTGGGGGGGGCGTTAAGACGCATCGCAATGGCGCATGCGTCCTGAGAGGGTGGTGCACGCGCTCTTGAGCGGTGAATATAAACAGCGCATGCTCAAACAGCAGGGCGGGGGGGGGGGGGAAAAGGAGTATGGCGCATGCGCACTGAAGAAGCATTAGCAAGACTTCGCTGAGCAGGGCGCGCGACCTGCCCGACTTTTGAAAGAGGCGCATGCGCAGTGAGGGGCAAACGCTCTGAGAGGGGCGCGGTACGGGCTCCGTCCTCATGCGCGTGGTAAGGCGCGGGGGGCGCACGCGCAGTGAAGGGTCCCGAGCAGAGGCTTCACAAAATGGCGGCGGGGGCCTGGGTTGCCTGGCAGCCAGTGGCTGAGATGTGACCCCCCCCCCCAACTTCCCTTGGGAGCCCAGTGACCGGAGCCCCCAGCAGGGTCAGTTGGGGCGAGCCGCAAGGTGGCCGCCACCTCGGCGTGAACATCAGGGGCCACTGCCAAGATGGCTGCCATGGCATGACAAGCATGGCACGAGCCCCAAGATGGCCGCCAGGTTGGCGTGAGCCCCAAGATGGCCGCCAGGTTGGCGTGAGCCCCAAGATGGCCGCCGGGTTGGCGTGACTGGCAGATGGCGAGCCCCAAGATGGCCAGCCCCAAGATGGCCGCCGGGTTGGCGCAACTGGCCGACCTCTGGGATGGCTGCCACACTGGCATGACTGGCAGGTGGCGAGCCCCAAAATGGCCACAGTGTTGGTGTGACTGGCATCTAAGCTCAGGGCTGTTATTGTAGGGTCTCCGCTGAACTCTTTGTGGTCATTGTGCCCCTGAAAAGCACCAGCACTGACTGCTGGCTTGTTATTGTAGGGTCTCCAGCCATGCTCTAACCATTGGCTCTCCCCTTGCAGCCTGATCCTGTCCCGCCATGGAGGCCGCGGCCACGGAGGAGGGCGAGGTGACCTCTGGGATGCAGTCCCTGGCGGTTGAGGATGCCCCGGAGCTGGTGCCGGCTGCAGCGGAGGAGGACGGGCCGGCGCCGGAAGGGGCGGAGGAGCGGGGGCAGGAGGAGGAGGCTGGGTGGTGTGTCCCCTGCAGCGACGAGGAGCTGGAGGCCCCAGAGGCCTGGATGCCGCCGCCCGAGGAGATCAGACGCCTCTACGAGCAGATCGCTGCAGAGGGCACCCTGCCGCTCCAGGCCGAGCTCCTGCCCCGCAGGGCCCCCACCCCTG
The DNA here is from genome assembly GCF_013100865.1 of Trachemys scripta elegans. Classification (NCBI taxonomy): domain Eukaryota; kingdom Metazoa; phylum Chordata; order Testudines; family Emydidae; genus Trachemys; species Trachemys scripta. Next base: position 12,727 of record NW_023260521.1, read on the forward strand.
AGCCAGACAGCGAGGAGGAGGACAGGTCTGACGGGCAGCCCGAGAGCGAAGAGGAGGAGGAGGAGAAGTGAGCACAGGGCTGGGCTAGCCGGGGGCTGTGGGTTGGGGGTGAGGGGCACTGGCAGGGCTGGGGGGGCAGGGGCTGTGGGTCAGGGGTGAGGGGCAGTGGCAGGGCTGGGGGGGGCAGGGGTTGTGGGTCGGGGGTGAGGGGCACTGGCAGGGCTTGGGGGGGCAGGGCTGGGCTAGCAGGGACTGTGGGTTGGCATTGAGGGGTACCGGGAGGGCTGGGGACTGTGCGTCTGGCGCTGCCCCTTCCCCTCTGTTGGGTCTTTAACCCCTTGGTTCTCTCTGCTCCAGGCCCCACGTCCCGACCGAGTTTGACTTTGACGATGAGCCTGTGACGCCCAAGAACTCCCTGATTGATCGCAGGAGAACACCAGGTAGGAGCAGAGCCGGGATAGAACCCAGGCGTCCTGGCTCCCAGCCCCCGTGCTTTAACCATTAGCTACCCCCCCACTCCCTGAGCGGGGATGGAACCCAGGGGTCCTGATGCTCCCCTCCCCCCACAGGCGGCTCGCGCAGCCAGAAGCGCGAGGCCCGGCTGGACAAGGTGCTGTCAGACATGAAGCGGCACAAGAAGCTGGAGGAGCAGATCCTGCGCACGGGCCGCGACCTCTTCCAGCTGGACAGGGAGGAGGCGCCGTCCCCACAGCGCCCCTCAGGGCTCTTCCTGCGCCAGCGCAAGTACTGACTGCCGGGGGTGGGGCTGGCAGGCAGTGGGGCCCTGCCCCCTTCCCAGCATTCTCTGGGCTGGCGCTGGGATCCCGCTGCACCAAGGACGCTCCAGCCCGGATACCAGCTCAGGGGGCTGAGATGGGGGAGGAATGCAGTGACGGACCAGTGGGGTCAGCCCATGGGGCACAGGGCCCCAGGGCACGGGAATGGGGCCCGTGGCTTTCAGGATCTCAGCACAGCCGCCTCCATCACACCTGTGGCTCCACCCTCACTGGGGGCTGGCAAAGCAGGAAATACCCCCCTGTGTTGCCCGGAGGGGGCAGAACCTACAGCTGGGCGGGGGGCGAGGGAAGGGTCTGTCCAGTGTTTCTGCTGCAATAAATGTGTTTCTCGCCCTCTGGCGTCTCCTTTCTTCTGCCCGGTTCATGCTGAGCTGAGGCCTCAAGATCCCCCCAGCCAGGCCCCCTAGTGCCAGACACTCTGACCCCAACGAGGCTTGGGACTCTTTTAGGCCCTACATAAACACCACCTCTGCAGATCCTACCCCAGAGGGGTCTCCCTTAGAGCCTGGCCGGGACCTCTGCCACAGGGCTGTGTGTGTCTGTGAATCGGGTCTTCCCGAGGCTCAGGAGTGTTTTGCAGACATGGCCACCTTGGGCACTCAGTCGGCAGGATCCTGTTCCTCCAGGAGGCGGGACTTCCTGTTACACCCACAATACAAGGGTGTGTGAACCCTGGGTATTCTGTTATGAGAGGTAAGGACTTGCTGTATTGTCATCAGGGCTGGAGGTGGGACTTCCTGTATTGTTATCGAGGCAGGCAGTGGGACTTCGTTATCCATGCAGGAGGAGGCGGGACTTCCTGTATCGCCTCAGGAACCTCCTTTGCCCGCAGGCTGTTCCTCCCAGGAGAAGGTGTGAATTGTTGTTTTGTTGTTCCCTGCTGGGTCATGTCCTCACAGGAAGTGGCCCCTCTTCAGAGGCAGGGCTTTGTGTCCCATTGTCCAATCAGGGCAGAATGCTGGCATTAAGGGGCGGGGCCTCCACAGGAAATGCATCCCCCCTCGCCTGAGGCCTCCTGCCCCAAGGTGCTTGGGTCAGGGGTGTGTGTGATGTGGGGAGGGGGGGTCCCGGCTCAGAGCTCAGACCTGCCCCATCCACCCCCCACCAGCTGGGCAGGCGGGGCGGAGGCAGGGACGGAGCAATTGTGTGTGTGGGGGGGGGGAGTGTCGAGATCCCTCTAGGCCCCAGTCCCGAGTTGGGGCGGGCCGGGCCCTTTGCTACATCACGGCTTGTGGTGGGGAGTTCCCTGGGGCCCACCCCACAGCCAGGCCGCCCTCCCCCTCAAGACACTACCTGAGTCAGCCGGCTCCTGCCCCCCAAACCCAGACCCCCACGTGGGGAACAGAGACAAAACCCAGCAGACCCCGCTCTCCCCCTGTGCCTTTACCCAGAGCCGTTCCTCGCCCTCCGGATGCCTGGGTCCACCCGCTCTGCTGGTGCCCCTCACTCCCGACCCGCAGAACCTGCTAGCCCAGCCCTGGGTTCCCCCCAGCTCTGCCGGTGCCCCTCACTCCCGACCCGCAGCCCCTGCTAGCCCAGCCCTGCCCCCCCCAGCTCTGCCGGTGCCCCTCACTCCCGACCCGCAGCCCCTGCTAGCCCAGCCCTGCCCCCCCCCAGCTCTGCCAGTGCCCCTCACTCCCAACCCGCAGCCCTAGTCCCTCCCTGGGAGATGGGTGACTCAGATGCCCACTGCGGCCGTGCTGGGCGTGTGGGGGGAGCGGCAGCTTCGTGACTCCCCGGGGAGGGGGGTGTGATGGGGGTTGATGAGGGGGTGGAGAGAGATTTCAACCTGCTGCTACCTGGGCCGGGGGGGGGCCAGTGCCCCTCCCCCCCCAGGACAGGCCCCCTGCCCCCAAGCCAGCCAGCGTCCCCCTGTGGCCAGGTGAGGACGGCACCCCCCGGAGGGGCCAGGGCGGCTGGAAGCCTCAGGGAACCCGGAAGCTCCCCCCCCCGTCTCCTTTCTGTGTCAGCAGCTGACGCACGGTCCCCCCCGCGCCCCCGCATCCCGTCACCATGGCAACCCATTGTTACCTCCAACGCAGCCGGGGCCGGGGGGGCCCCAGCGTATATAGGGCCCTGGGCCGGTGTGAAGGCACCAGCGCTGGGCCGGCCCGCCGGGGAGCCAGGAACACCCCTTTTCCTTCCCCTCACCGCCGGGGAGCCACCCCTGGCCCCCCAGAGCCCAGCTGAGTGGAAGCAGGCAAGCGCCAGGTAAGGGGGCACCCCACAGCCTGAAGGAGTGTGCAGGGGGCAGAGGCTGGGTTAGTAGAGGGGACGGGTGAATTGGGGGGCGGGCTAGTGGGGTAATGTTTGGGGTGACAGGGCCATGGTGGGAGGAGTGGCACAGGGTTTTGGGGGGGGTCTGACGGGAGAGTGGGTGGGGGGATTGTGGGGGCAGCGGGGGATGGAAAGGGGGATGCATTGGGGTCGTGGATGTAGAGTGCAGGGGGAATTGGGGTCGGTTGGATTCTGGGGGCAGGGGATTGTTGGGGTGCCGAGGGATGCTGGGTTCCCTGACAAAAGTGGGGGGTGCTGGGAAAGCCCCTGCCCC
>NW_023260521.1:70984-89081 GCF_013100865.1 Trachemys scripta elegans
GAGGGGAATGGGGTCTAGTGGTTAGAGCAGGGGGGGCTGGGAGCCAGGACTCCTGGGTTCTACTCACTGATGCAGGAGGGCCTTTGGGCTGACTCGAAGGCATTCCTCAGAGGCGACCACTTCCCACTGGACTGACAGACCCTCCAGCTCACGGGGTGGGCGTAGCTGTTCGGGGGGCAGCGATACTCCAGGACACTGCCATTGGTTCGGATCTTGGGGTACACGACCTCACCCCCTTGGATCCCTTCCGCATCCCTGCAGACTGCATCTGGGAGAGAAAAAGCAGGGGCTGCGGGTCGGGAGTGAGGGGCACTGGCAGAGCTGGGGGGGCCCAGGGCTGGGCTGGCAGGGGCTGTGGGTCGGGAGTGAGGGGCACCGTTAGAGCTGGGGGGGGGAACCCAGGGCTTGGCTGGAAGGGGCTGTGGGTTGGGAGTGAGGGGCACTGGTGGAGCTGGGGTGGGGGGGAACCCAGGGCTGGGCTAGCAGGGGCTGTGGGTCAGGAGTGAGGGTCAGAGTTAAGGAGGGCCCAGACCCCCTGGGAGGTGGAGGAGGAATTTCTTACCACACAGGCTGTGTCGGAGGAGGAAGAGGAGGAGGAAGAAGGGGATGTGTTCCATGGCCCCAGAGTCTTTGGGGGGTCGGAGCAGTGGGGAGAACAGAGGCTCCTTTCCCAGCTGTGTAGGAAGGCGGAGTGGGGGAAGGAGGGTGGGAGCTGATATTTTGGTCTCTGAAACCTCAAGCTAGAAAGAGGAAATGGCATGTGGTTCCCAGAAAATGATGCTGCTTTATCCCTCCCCAAGCTGGGAGAGAACCCAGGAGTCCTGCCTCCCCTCCCAATCCCCATCCCCACTCTACCCACCTGACTCCACTCTCCTCCCCGGGCTGGGATAGAACCCCATCTCCTGCCTCCCAGCCCCCTCTAACCCTCTAGTCCTCACTCCCCTCCCAGAGCTGGGGAGAGAACTCAGGAGTCCTGGGTTTCTCTGCACCCTAGATCTCGGCTACCCTCCCCCTTTTCCCCTCCTCCTCTGTCTCTGAAAAGGAAACGGAGTCAGAAAACCTGGACTCCCACTCCCTTGAGCCAGTCAGTGCTCCGGTCTGAGGCCAGATTGAATCCCACGCTGCCCAGAAGGGACAGGCCCCATGATCCACTCCCACCCCTCTCTCGTACCTGGCTGGGCTGTGCTCAGAGCTGATGGGGGTGGGGTTGGATTCTGTCTGCTGATCTCCTCTCTCTGTATGTCTATACACACACACACACACTGTGTGAGGAGGGAGGTGCCGGCCTGAGCCGAGCCCAGCCCCACCTAGATATCGATTTTATGGGCACACTCACCATCCTGCTACACATCCTGTTCTCCTGGGTTCTCTCTCCAGCTCTGGGAGGGGAGTGGGGTCTAGTGGTTAGAGCAGGGGGGGCTGGGAGCCAGGACTCCTGGGTTCTCTCCCGGCTCTGGGAGGGGAGGGGATGGGGGTCTGGTGGGTGAGAGCAGGGGGGGCTGGGAGCCAGGACTCCTGGGTTCTCTCCCCAGCTCTGGGAGGAGTGTGGGGTCCAACGGCTAGAGCAGGGGGGCTGGGAGCCAGGACTTGTGGGTCCTATCCCAGCTCTGGTAGGGGAGCAGGGTCCAGGGGGTTACAGGAGTGGGGGCTGGGAGCCGGGACTCCTGGGTTCTAAGATCTGCGCAGCGGGCTGGGTGCAGCTGCACTGGAGTTAGCTGATATTTTGGGAGCTGGTTCCCTGCACGGGGTTTCACTTCATGTTTCCTTTTTGCTGTCCTGCTCTGGTTGTTGGGTGTTCGGAGAAATCACAGCCCCTCAGGTGACCGAAAAAGGGAAGGGGAGAGGGAGGCAGCTGACCGGAGGGAGGAACTCTCCCTGATCAGAAGAGAGGATAGTGGGGTCGAGACACAGAGAAAGAAAGAGAAAAAGACGCCGGAGAAGGTAGGTTTTGAGGGCCCAGCTGTCTCAGCAGCCTCCCCGGCCCCAACCATAAGGGGCTAAGTAGGGGTTGATTCCTTGGGGGGAGCAGAGGGGATGGATCCCTAGACCTGATGTGGGGTGGGCAGGGGCAGGGTGGGAGGAAGTCCCAGGACAGGGGTTGAAGGATGGGAATTGGGGAGCACGAGGTGGGGTGTGAGGTGTGGAGACATCAGAGGAGCTGAGCAGAGGAATGGGAAAGCAGGGAAGAAGGGAAGAAAGAAATGAATGCGGGAAAGAAAGACAGGAAAGAGGGAATGAGAAGGAAAGAGGGAACGAGACAAAGAAGGGTGTGAGAAGGAAGGAAGGGAAGCAAGGAGGAGCAGTGAGGGAACTTTAGGGGCCCTACTCCCAAATCTGTCTCTAATCCTCCCTCCCCCAACCCGCAGATGGCTGCAGTTATTGCTGTCCTGGCCCGTCTCCTGCAGCCGGCTCTGGTCACCCTGGGCAGGGATGCCCGATGCCACAGCCTGGTCCCCTGGTATTTCCTCCTGGGCCTCCCCCTCTTTGCTCTCTTTGTGGCTGACGGGCCGTGGGCTTCAGTGAAACCAGACCTGGCCTGTAATTGTACCTCGGTCAATGGGGACTTCCAACCATTCTGTGCTGCCCTGTGCTACAACTAGCGCTTCCCAGCCCCCATCTCCTTGGCCTGGGGCTTACTTCCTCGCCACCCTGCTCCCCGTGGGCCTCATGATGTTGATTCATGCCCAGTTCGGCCGGCGGGCTGCGGCCAGAGGGGACGAGGAGTTAGCAGGACCAACTGATGCAACCAATATGGCTGCCAAACCCAACATGGCTGCCAAAACCAAGCTGGCTGGAGAGCCTAATATGGCCACTGGAGCCAACTGGGTTGACATAATTAATATGGACTCTGAGTCCCAATGGGTTGGCCAGTCCAAGATGGCCACTACAGGAGCTAAGATGGCTGCCAGCTCAGCCTGGCGCTCCCCAGCATTTGGTTTATGTGTGGTGCTGCTCCTGGCTACAGAGTTGGGCTTCTTGTGGGCTATGCTGGCCCTACAGTTACCCTTGGTGTCAGGGGCCTACTTCCAGTGCCTTCCTGGGCCCCCCCCCTGCCCTCGAGTGTGCCCTGTCAGGGCAAGCTGACAAGAAGATGGCGCTGGTGACTCTGGCCTTCATGGCCTGTGTCAATATAGCCTCCTGTCTTGCCTATGGGATCATAAGGCTGGGGAGGGCGGCCCAGTGCCAGGGGAGATGGGGTGAGGGAATGAGTGTGGGAAGAAGGGGAGTAAGGAGTGGGGGAAAGAGGGACTGGTTGAAAGATTTAAGATAACTTCCCAGCCCAAAGTGATTGGCATATCCAAGATGGCTGCCCAGCCCAAACTGGCTAGTGTATCCATGACAAGCATCTAGCCCAAGCTGGTTGACATATCCATGATGGCTGCCCAGCCCAATGTGACTGGGGTATCCAAGATGACCACCCAGTTCCAGGTGATTGGCATATCCAAGATGGCTGCCCAGTTCAAGGTGATTGGCGTAACCAAGATGGCTGCCCAGCTCAAGATGATTGGCATATCCAAGATGGCTGCCCAGCTCAAGGTAATTGGCGTATCCAAGATGTCCGCCCAGCTCAAGGTGATTGGCGTATCCAAGATGGCCACCCAAGATGGCGGGGGAGGGGAAGAAAAGGAGGGAACCTGTAGAATCATGGACTATTGAGCAGACCCCTCTCACAGAGCAAAGACCCCCATCTATCTACCATCAGTGACATGGGTGTGGGCACCGACACAGAGGGGAGCCTGGACTGATACCCGACACCTCTGTGTTCTTGGGGAACCAGGGTGCAGTATCTAGCCTGACTCATGAAAGACACCCCTCCCCCCAGCCTCTGCTTAAACCAAAACCCATTGGAGGAAGAAAACTTGCAGAGAGCAGTGAAGGGTGTTGGGAGACGCACCTAGACCTCTCCTGACAAGGGTGACAAGATGAAGACATCTCCATTAGCATACAGAATGGAGAACAGGGACAACTTCCCCAGCCTCATCTGCATGGAAGATGGGACAGGGAGACATCTCAATTTACATACAGAAGGGAGAACAGAGAACCACACTGAACTCTGGGACCAGAAAAAGCAGGGACGCACTGCATCCTGGGAATCTCTGCTCCAGATGCTAATGAACCTATGTCTGCACACACCCAGCTCAGCAATTATCAGACCAATTCTAGTAATGAATCCTTAATTGATATCCAAATACTGAAGCAGCCTAGTTGCACTGTGAGCTCCCTGGAAGAAAACACCACCCATAGCCAAGAGTGATCAGCGCCTATTGTCTAGTCTAAAGAAAACCCTTGAGTCATCAGCTTACCTATAAACAAATCTAGTGTTCTCCCTTCAACCATTGTAATTTCTCTACAAAAATCCCTACTCACCCTCCAGTCAGGGTTCTGATGCTTAGATCCAAACTATGCATCAGTTCCACTGGAACTCCATCTTCTCCTGGCTGATCGTGCTGGGGGCTCTGCCTGTCTCCAGCATTCGGGACCCTCAGCTACCACCATCATCTGGGAACCCCGACCAGTTCAAGCCTCATGGAGTGGGTGAGACCCCCCCTCTTTCTCTCTCTCTCTGTTTTCCTTTCTACCTTAGGTATTAACCTTTAATCGTGTATGTTGTGTTGGTTTAGCTCCTTGTGTAGTTATCACTATTATTCAATAAATAATTTTATGGTTAAGTTGGTTGCTTCTCTCTCTCTTGCTGAACTTTACTCGTTTGTGTTTTTAGCTTCCCCCATTCCCCCCAAAGCAACGCTTCTTTTACCTAAGCTGAAGATCCCTGCAGCGCCCAAAATACTGTGGGGTTTGCTCATCAAGTAGGTTACTGCCAGTACAATTGTGTTGTGAGATTGGGGATAGGGACGTGCTGAATCTGGGACGCATAAGGGTAACAGCTTGAAAGTGCTGCTTGACCCAGTCCATGGAGCCCAGGGGCATATAATAGGGTTACCATACGTCCTCTTTTTCCTGGACATGTCCGGCTTTTCGGCAGTCAAACCCCCGTCCGGGGGAAATTGCCAAAAAGCCGAACATGTCCGGGAAAATGGCGGCTCTGCTCCTCCCTGACTCTTCGGCTCTGTTTAAGAGCCGAGCGCCAAGGGCTTCGGGCAGCCCCCATGCCTCCGGACCCTGCGCCGCCGGAGCCTGGGAGGGGAAGTGCCCGGCTGGGGGCACAGGGTCCGGAGGCATTGGGGCTTCCCGAAGCCCAAGCGCTACCGGCTTCACGGTTTGCTGGGCAGCCTCCAGATCCTGCACCCCCGGCTGGGCGCTTCCCCTCCCAGGCTCCAGCTGCGCTGGGGAAGTGCCGGCTGGGGGCGCAGGGTCTGGGGGCTGCCCAGCAAACCCTGAAGCCGGTAGCGCTGGGGCAGCCCTTTCCCCCTGGCTGGGAGTGGGAGGGAGGAGGGGGCGGAGTTAGGGCGGGGAAGGGGTGGATTTGGGGCGGGGCTAGGGGTGGGGAAATGGGCGGGGCCAGGGCTCGTGGAGGGTCCTCTTTTTTTATTTATGAGATATGGTAACCCTAGCATAGAAGGAGAGACAGCTTGAAAGTGCTGCTTCCTCCAGCCACTGAGTCCAGAGACATGTAAGGGGTCAGCTTGACAGTGCTGATTGACCCGCTCCGCTCAGACTTGCTCTGTTAATGTACGTGTGGGTGTGTTCATCTGGTTCTGGGGTGGGAGTAACCCAGCCCTAGGGACCCTAGGTCCTGCAGGATAGCTCCATTGGGAGGGGACTTGCAGACGGGAGAAGTAGAGCTCCATATGTAAACACAAGTGACACAAGCAGTACATTGATAGAATTACAGAATCCCCTTCCCCAGAAAAGTAACCCGAATAAATGAGCATACCCCAAAGTAATGGGCACATCTAGTAACAGGACTGACCTTATGGGAGGGGTGAACAAATTCTCCTCCCCTTCCACAATGCACCTCTGCTACCGTACATGGTCAAAGACGGCCAAGAATGCAGCCATCTCTGGGGTGGGGCATGGAAGTTGGTTATACGGGGATCCCTCACCTGGTGCTGAGATGTGGTCACCTCTGGGGTGGGGCACAAAGGCTGTTTATACGGGGACCCCTCACCTGGTGCTCAGATGTGAGTGATTCTGGGGTAGGGCATGGGGCCTGTTTATATGGGGACCCCTTGCCTGGCACTGAGATGTGGTCACCTCTGGGAAGGGGTGTAGGGGCTTTTTATATGGGGACCCCTCTGCACCTGTACTGAGCCTCCCACTTCAAATTGCTTTCAGAATTGGGTCGTATAGGACTGATTTTTTGTGGTTCAAACATTTATCAAACTGCTTATTTTTCTTTTTAAAATGATGAAAACTGGTTTATAAAAGTTATGATTGTCCCAATATGCTCAAAGTTCAACTTAAATATGAGAGAATGTGGAATGGGAGCTGGGGCAGGGGAAGGATGGGAGCCAGGACTCCTGCGGGAGGGGAGTGGGGTCTAGGGAGTGGGTCAGGGCAGGGGGTGGGAGCCAGGACTCCTGGGTTGTCCTAGCTGCAGAGGAATCTGTGAAGTGCTGGCAGGTTTCCCTTTGTTGTATTGTGTTTTGAGTTCACAACATGGACTGGGGCACAAGGTGGGTGGGGGGCGGAGGCAACTGGCTCGTGTTGTGATTCTCCCAGAGGGAAGGAAGGAAATAAGAGAGGGAGGACGAACAGAGGGAGAGAAAGAGAGACTCCATGAGCGGAACAGGTACTGGGACACAGGGCTGCAAGGGTGGGAGGTGGCTGGAAATCCAGCAGGGGGCGTTGTGAGCTGCTGTCACAGTGTCGCGCCCCCCAGGCTGGCGTAAGAGGGTTGGGGTGCCAGGTGTGTGTATCATGGCCCGGGCAAGGGGACAGGGAGCTGGAAAAGTCAGGAGAGAACTCCTTGCCAGGGTGGGGCCAGATGCAGTTGGACTGGTTCTGGATTGAGTCAGAGCTGCAGGAGAAGAGGGAGAGTGAAAGGGAATGTGGGACGGACTAGGGAGACATGGAGAAAGGCAAATGGGAATAAAAAAGAAATAAAGAAAGAGGGAACAAGGGAAAGAAAGAAAACATGAGAATGGGGGAATAAGGGAAAGAAAGAAAGAAAGAAGTAGTAAGGGGAAGAAAGAAAGAATGAATGCAAGAGAATGAGGGAATAATAAGGGAGAGAGAAAGAAAGAATGAATGAAAGAAAATGAGGGAATTATGGAAAGAAAAAGAAGAAAGAAGGAAGGAAAGAAAGAAACAGAATGAGGGAATAAGAGAGAAAAAGAAAAGAAGGGAAAGAAAGGTCTGAACAAGGAGATAAGAAAGAAAGAAAGAAAGAAAGAAGAGGACGAGAGAATGAAACAAAAAAAAAGAAAGAAAATAATGGAAGGAGAGAAAGGGGAACCAGGGAATGAGAAAGAAGGAAAAGAGGGAATGCGAAAACAAGACAAAGAAGGAGTGAGTGGATGAGAAAAGAGAGAGAAAGGAAGAGTGGCATGAGGGAACAGGAAAGAAAGAAAAACGAAACCAAGGAGAGGAGAAAAAGCAAAGAAAGAAAGGAATGAGAAAGAGGCCGAAGGAAAGACTGAGTGAAAGAGGGGAATAGGAAGGAAGAAGACGAGAGACTGAGGACGGGGAAAAGCGAGGGAGCCAGACAGGCAGTGGAGGGTGTTCTGGCCTCTCTCTCTCCGCAGATGGCCGCAATTTTTTCTGGCGTCTCGCGGCTCTTCCAGCCGGCCTTGGGGTGCCTCTCGACGGAAACCAGCTGCCAAGGCCTGACGCCCTGGTACTTCCTCGTTGGCCTGCGCCTGGTGACTCTGGTCCTGGCCAGCGGGCCCTGGGACTCGGACCAGTCCATCCTAGCCTGCGACTGGCTCTCGGAAAAGGCCGGGCCCCAGACCTTCTGCAATGCACTCTGCTACAACCAACACTTCCCGGCCCCCATGTTCAGCATCTGGGGCTTCGCCTTCCTGGCCACCATCTTCACCATCGGGCTGATGCAGCTCGTACGGAGCAGGAACGTCCAGGTGTTTGTAGTGGACAGGGACGTGGAGGGGTCGGCACCTGCTGGAACATCCAATATGGCTGCCGGACCAAACGTGGCCACCGATGTCAAGCCGCTCGAGGCAGCCAATATGGCCGACAACGCCAAGCCACTTGACCAATCCAAGACGGCCGCTGGCGAGCCCTGGCGCCACTTGGTCTTTGGCCTGTGTGTGGGGCTGCTCCTGGCCACAGAGATGAGCTTCCTGTGGGCTGTGCTGGCCCTGCAGATGCCGGCCATGTTGGCGACCTCCTTCCGCTGCGTCCCAGGGAGCCCAGCCTGCCCCTCGGTCCTGGAGTGCACCCTCCCGGGCCGGGCCGACAAACGCATGGCGCTGGCCACCTTGGCCTTCACGGCCTGCGTCAACATGGCCGCCTGCCTGGGTTATGGGATTGTGGAGCTGAGAAATGGGGCCTGTTGCCAGGGGCAACAGGGGGCGGGGGAAGGAGAGGGCTGTGGGGAGTGTGGGGGTGAGGAGGACTGTGGGGTGTGTGGAAGGAGCTGTGAGGGGGAGGCAGAGGCTGTGGGGGGAGTGGAGGGGGAAGGTGCGATTGTGGTGGAGATGGGGGGCTGTGAGGTGTGTGGAAGGGCGAGGGCAGAGGAGGAGAGTAAAGGGGACAGGGGGGATGAGTGGGGAGGGGGTATGGAGATGCAGGAGATAGGTGGAGGGAAGGAGGAAGGGAGGCTCCTGAGGGGGGATTTGGAGGGGGGTAGTGAGGAGAGTGGGGGGCTGGAGGGAGGCGTGGGGTGGGGAGGGGGCTGGGGGGTGAGGATGGGGGAAGGGAGGAAGTGGGGAGAAGCAGGGAGGGGAGTGGGCAGAACAGCAGGGATGGAGGGTGCCAAGCTTGTTGGGGGGAGGGGGAAAGGAGGCATCTACACGAGAGGTGAGGGGCAGCTCTTCATACAGGGACCCCTGGCCCGGCGCTGGGACGCAGCCCCTCTGGGACGGGATGCGGGGGCTGGGCACACGGGGACCCCTTGCCTGGCGCTGGCACGCAGCCCTTCTGGGGTGGGGCACTGGGGCTGTTCATAGAGGACCCTTGGCCCGGCGCTGGGACCTGGCCCCTCTGCGGTGGTTGGAGGTTTGGCACATGGGGACCCCTGACCTGGCCCTGGGACGTGGCCCCTCTGGGGCAGTGGGGGTCTGGGCACATAGGGACCCCTTGCCTGGTGCTGGGACGCGGCCCCTCTGGGGTGGGGTGGGGGGGCTGGGCACACGGGGACCCCTCCTCAGCCCTGGGACAGGCCCCTCTGGGGTGGGGTCCGGGGCTATTTATATGGGGACAACTCACTGTCCCTCTCCTGGCACTGACTTGCAGCCACTTCTTGTTCTTTACTAAGTGGCCATTAGGTGGCAGATTTGCGCTGCCATTCTAGCTCCTGATGTTCCCAAGCGCCTCACGCCAGGGGCCGTATGCACCCCCCATTTCTCCCTCACCTCCTACCAGGGTCCCCCTCATTCTCCCCCTGCATGCCTGAGGCTCTGTTCATCCCGCTCCCACCCCCGTGGAGTTCCAGGACGTATGTAGATATGTAAATAGGTCAGCCTGTCTCGTTCCTTGTTTGCTAAATTAGTTCTCCGCTATCTGTCTGGCAGATCAGCAATTCCACGCGCCAACGTGGCGCACGCCACAGCACCGTGGGCGCCGCTGGGCCGGAAGGGGCTGTTATACTGGAATATGCTAGTGCGACGCACAAGCGGTGCTTTGATCTAGAGACAATTGCAGAGGTGTTTGAAGCTTCTGACGCAGCTGACAGAGGCCAGTGGGGGAGGACTGAGTGTGTCCCACATTTTCCCCATATAGCTTCCCTGATTCCCCCCCAAATCCATAGAGCTCTCCCCTTCGATGCCTGGAACGTTCCCTGGAATTTTGGAATCAATGTGAGGTGGCGTTCCAAAGTTATCACATTATAAAGGGACCCCTGGCCCTGCGCAGAGATGCGTCTGCCTCTGGGGTGGGGTGTGGGGGATGTTTATCCAGGAATCCTTGCCCAATGTGCAGATGCAGCCACTTCTGGGGTGGGGCACACGGGATGTTTATATAGGGATCCTCACACGATATGCAGATATGGCCACCTCTGGGAGGGGCAGAGAAACAGAGGAGTGCTAGTGTGTCAAGTGATTGGCCTTTCCTTTCTTCTGTCAATAAAACCAACATGCAATTTTTTCCTGCGTCTTCATATTTTAACTTAAAGTTTAGAGACTGGGATGGGATTTAGGACTCAGCTGTCCCAGTAGAAACCAACTCATCTGGTGTGGGGCAGGGGCTGGGAGCCAGGACTCCTGGGTTCTATCCCCAGCTCTGGGAGGGGAGTGGGGGCTGGTGGTTTGGGGCTGGGAGTCGGGACTTCTGGGTTATATCCCCAGCTCTGGGGGGTCTGGGGTCTGGTGGGTTAGAGCAGGGGTGGAAGTCAGGACTCCTGGGTTCTCTGGGGGTGGAGTGGGGTCTAGTGAAGCTTCCTATCAGCCTGTATTGAAGCTGCTAAACTTGCCCCAAAGAGCCACCCAGGGAAGTAATTTCTTCCCAGTCCCAAATTTTTACGACCTTCCAGAGAACGAAGCACCAGGGGTTGTCATCCTGCTTGGCTGAGATCATCCCCCTTGGGGGAAGCCTTCCCAGACAACCTGAGCCCAGCAGCCCCTCCTTCATTCCTGGAGCTCATCAGGAAGTTCTGGGCACCCTAAAGGAGTCCACCTAAAGATGCATGAAACCGAGACTGACTTTTCTGGAAGGGTTATGAGCAATCAGGGTCGCTGCTGAAGGAAACTGCAAACGCCTCCTTCCAACACACGTTAGTTCGCCTGGTGCCAGGGGATGCATCGGTTCTCACCTGTTCCACAGGACTCTCAGAAAGAAGCCTACATCTGACTCCAAGCTCTATGAAAGCTAATCTCCTTGTGCCTGCCACCGCCTGATTAATACATTTAAAGAGCAGACGGGACCCCTGTGAGCACCTCGTCTGATCTCCTGTATAACATAGGTCTCAGGACTGCCCTGAATTAATTCCTCTTGGAAATAGAACTTTTAGAAAAACATCCCGTCAGATTTTAAAATGGCCAGTATGCCTTATTCCAATGGTTAATTCCCCTTACTGTGAAAATGTTAAAAGCAACAGAGGGTCCTGTGGCATCTTTAAGACTAGCAGACGTCTTCCATCTGATGAAGTGGGCATTCACCCACGAAAGCTTATGCTCCAATACTTCTGTTAGTCTTAAAGGTGCCACAGGACCCTCTGTTGCTTTTTACAGATCCAGACTAACATGGCGACCCCTCTGATACTGTGAAAATGTTGTGCCTTGTTTCCGGTCTGAGTTTGTCTAGCTCCAACTTCCATCTGTTGGGTCTGGATACACCTTTGTTTGCTAGACTGAAGAGTGCATTATCAGAACTTTGTTCCCCATTGTAATGGACTGGGCAGTGGGTTGTCTGGCCTAGTGTCACTGCTGGGCTGGGGTCCACACATGAAGGATGGTAGTTGGTGAGCAGGATCAGAGGAATTGCTAGAGCCATGTTCAAAAGCAAGAATGGGGGTCAGAATCAGGCTGGGGTCAGAGACTGGAGATCAGGAAACACCCTGAGGTCTGGAGTGAGAGCAGGCCTGACATCTGTGTAGTTACCCAGACAACTTCTGGGGCACCTTCCAGGGTTAAATAATGCGCTTGACCAATCAGAGGGCCGCAGGGTACTGTCACTCTGGGTCCTTTGGGCGGTACTTCCTGTGGTGCCTACTCACTGCAGTGCTCCCAGGAGGTGGCACTGCATGCCCTGCCAGTGGTGCCGTGGGAGTGTCAGCCCTCCCAGGCTTTGCAGCTCCAGGTTCTAGGGCATGGATCCTTATGCCCATGTGGGATCAAATCTCTCTTTTACCGTCTCCCTGTTCAGCTAAACAGATTCTCTCATGATCAGGGTGTTGTCTAACCCTGCAATTGTTCTTGTGCCTCTCCACTGAACCCTCTCCTTCTCTGAAGGCCAGGACATGGAATTGAAGCTGCTTTGGTGGCACTCATGGATGATCTCCCGCTATCAAGGGGTGAGAACAGACATCCATGCTCATCCTGCAGCACCTTTCTGCACCACTCGACCCTTTCACATGTGCTATTCTGACAGCTGAAGGCCAGACCGGACCATCAAATCACCTAGTCTGGCCTCCTTATAGCACAACCCATTACATTTCACTCAGTTAGACCTGTACTGAGCCTGATAATCTGGGTTTGGCTGAAGCGTCTTCTAGAAAGATATCCCATCTGTATCTGAAGGCCCTGCACTTGAAGAAAGATGTGGAGAGATTGGAGAAAGTTCAGAGGAGAGCAACCAGAATGTTTGGAAAACACGAGCTATAGACAAAGATTGAAAGAACTGGGTGTGTTCCGTGTAGAGATGATAAGACTGAGAGGGGATAGAACTGCCTTCAGATATGTCAAGGGCTGCTCTAAAGAGGATGGGGATGAGTTGTGCTGCATGTCCGGCGGTAGCGAGGGAGATGTAGGTAGGAAATTAGTGAAAACTTTCTAACTCTAAGATAGCTCGGCACTGGAACAGGTTACCCAGGGAGGCTGTGGAATCATCATTGTTGGAGATTTTTAAGAAGTTAGACAAACATCTCTGGTGCTCCATCGAGGGCTGGAAAATGCACCTGTCCCCTTGGTAATTGCTTCCAGTGGTTACTCACCTTCACACTTAAAATACTGCCCTACCAGTGTCCTGCCTGAGAGAAGTGGGAGAGGTCACGGGGATGGTGCTATAATGGTGTGACGCTTTCTGAGAGGGACACACCCAAGGTGTAGTGGTGGGAAACTGTCCCTCTCCTGTCAGCCCCCTCAATTACAATCCCCCAGGGACTGACTCTTTCTCCATCCTATTCAACATCAACATGCAGCCACTGGGCTAAGTGGAGATGGCCCACAGCTCTGCCTGGTCTTCATAGGAGCAGACCACTCTCACAGGCTGGCTTAAGTTCGTCAAGCTAAGTACCATTGGTTCAGAACAAAAGCATCCTCACAGCAAGAAGATATCTTACAAAAGAACATATGTCTGATAGGCAGGTCTGAGCTCATGAGGTGTCACTCTCCTTCCACCCGGAGATCCTGGCATATCTAAAATCCTTCCAGATCACTTACAGGTCCTGGTTCTGTTGGTGAAAGTATCTGGTCTTTCAGTTCTTGGATGGGGTTTCTCTGCCTGGATCCAGAACTGTTATCTTATCCAGGTTCAAGTCCTCTGTCTGCTAGGCCTTGGGACCAGGTCAGACCAGTCTGGGGGTTGTTTCCCCAGCGGGTGACATGTCTAAAGACTTCTTATCTGCCTAGGGATTTGCATTAATTATGTCCTTGCCATTAGTTCCTGCAGGGAGCATTCTTATCTCACCCATTGCATCAGGAATACAATCAAGAGTTGACCAGAAAGCTATATTGGTTATTTATACTGTAGTCCTTGATTTGTTCATAGTCTCTGTCTAAACCTGGGCAAATGATAGTTGGGTTTTTTTTAAGTTTAATGGCCAAACTGGAAAACAAGAAAAAATATTCTGTATTTCTCAGCAAAATGAAACACCAAAAAATGACAATTTGGGCAGAAAGAACTGTTTCTTTCTGGGTGCTTTGAATGCCTTTTTTGATTTTGGCTAAATCTGGCTAAATTTGAAAACAAAAGGTCCTTTGGAAAGGAGAAGTTGAAATATTTCATACTGGGGACACTGGGGCATTCTTTATCCCTATTTTGTGTGGGGTTTTTTTTGGTAGAGTTCTTTATTAAATCTGGCTACATCTTGAAACAAAATGTTGTTTCCAAATGGGAAGCCAAAATATTTTGGTTATGGGTGATTTTTACCCTTTTTGGGCGGTATTTTGAGAGGTGAAATTGGTTAAATTTGAAAACAAACCTTCATTTGGAAACCAAAAGTCAGAATATTTCATTTTCGGGTGGTTTTGACCCCTTTTTTGTGCTTGGTTTTTTGGTTCAATCTAGCTGAATTTCTGTCCGAAATGTCATTTCCAAATGAAAAAGCCGCAGTATTTTGTTTGGGAAATATTGAAAGGAAATCTTTGGCATTGTTTGGAATTCTCCACATTGGCAAGGAGCTTGCCTGAAAAATGTATTTTGGGGACAAATAAATTGTTTGTGGGAAATAATCCACCCGGCCCTGCCTCAGTCGTATTGCAATAGAAGAGTCTCTGAGTACCCCGTGCGTCTGTAGCATTGCAGTGTTGTAGTCATCACAGTCAAGATGGCTGTGCTCTGGGAGGACGGATCAGCTCCTGGAGGAAGAATAGCTGAATCTGAGGAAGATGGGGTGAAGCTGTGGGAGAGTGGAAAGCATATGGAGTGGTTTGAAGCCACTGTGCTGTCTGTTTTGGTTCAAGTTGCAGACCCACTATTAGTCAGGTCTGAGATGCAGCTGTCTCTGGGGTGGGGGGTGGGGGATGTTTATACAGGGGCTCCTTGCCTGGTACTGACATATGCCACCTTTGGAGCGGGGCAGAGAAAAGCCATCGAGTTGAGGTGATGGCGCTGCTTTGCTCTGTCAATAAAAACATAAGCATGATCTTTTCCTATTTATTCATAATTACACTTAAAATTTTCTATCCCTGGCTCTGGGAGCGGAGTGGTGTCTAGTGGTTACAGCAGGGGGGCTGGAAGCCAGGACTCCTGGGTTCTTTGGGAGGTAAGTGGGGTCCAGCATTTTAGAGCAGGATGTTGGCTGGGACTCTGGACTTCTGGCTTCATCTCCCCCCCCCGCCCCTTCCCCCTTCCCGTGGGAGTTGGGGCAGGACTCCTGGGCTCTACCCCATCAGCGATCCCTTCCAGAATAGGTGGAGCAGATAATTCCTTTGCCAGGTGATCTGGGAAAGGGCGGGGAGCTGGCTGTGTGGGAAGATGTTGATGTCTTGGTGACATATCTGGCATTTCTCTCTGTCTGCGGCTTCCCCGGGATGGGGAGCCCATAGCCCGGAGAGATAGAGGATCCCAGGACGGAGGAGAGAAAAGAGTGACAGAGAGGAGAGAATCTCAGACAAAGGTATCAGGGAAATAGGGTATGCGTGAGGATGGGATGGGAATCTACTGGAAGCTGGGCTGAGCTGAGACAGTGAGAACAAAGGAATGAGAATAAAAGAGTGGGGGTTCTTGGGGGCAGGGACTGCCTCTCACTGTGTGTCTGCGCAGTGCCCGGGGAGACGGGGACCCTGATCCTGGCCTGAGGGGGGTGGAGGGGCGTCTGCACAGGGCCCGGGGAGACGGGGACCCTGATCCTGGCCTGAGGGGGGTGGAGGGACATCTGCGCAGGGCCCGGGGAGACGGGGACCTGATCTTGGCCTGAGGGGGGTGGAGGGGCGTCTGCGCAGGGCCCGGGGAGACGGGGACCTTATCTTGGCCTGAGGGGGGTGGAGGGGCGTCTGCTCAGTGTTCAGCAAAGTGCTGGGCCAGACCTCGGTCTTGGCAGGTAAAATCAGTGCAGCACCTGGAGCCCTCGGGTCCCTGAACTTGGTCCAGGTCTGTAGGTATGGCCATAATAAAAAAATTATTACAATAATGGGAAGAATGAATGAAACAAAGGATGAACAGAAGAAGGAGGTGAAATGAAGAGAAGAAGGGAGGTAGAAGGAGAGAAAGGAAGTTTAAATGGGAATTAATTCAGGGCTGGTCTCTGGCCTGTGCCATTCAGGAGTCAGACTAGATGACCCCAATGGTCCCTTTTGGCCTTAGAATCTAGGAATCTAAGGGCTTGTCTTGAAACGTGGGAGTGTCACAGCTGTAGCTCCTCGGTGTTGACACGACTGACGCCTACGGGAGGGGGTCTCCTGTGGACCTACTGAATTCACTTCCCAGAGAGGCGGCAGCTAGGTGGAGAGAAGATTTCTGCCCTTGAGCTAGCGCTGTTTAAAGCCGGGGTTAGGTCGGATTAACTACGTCACTCAGGGGTGTGCAGCTATGCTGGTGTCCGGTCTCAGTGTAGCCCAGCCCTGGGACAGACAGAAAGAAAGAACCCAAAGAAATGAAAACCGCTAGCTATCTCCCCAGCGGGTGGCATGCTGGTCGTGTTACCGTCCCCTCCTTGTCCCCCGTGTCACTCCACACCATGCCTGTCTCCCGCCAGATGATCATTATCTCAACGCTGGTGAGCCTCCTGCACCCGGTGGTGTCGGCGTTGTCGGGGGCTGTGCTGTGGCAGGGCCTGTCGCACTGGTACTTCTTGCTGGGCCTGCGCTTGCTGGCCATGTACTTTGCCAGTTCGCCGTGGGAGAGTGCACACAAGGATATGGCATGTGCCTGGAGCCCCGGCCAGGAGGCGGAGACCCGGACCTTCTGCACATCGGTCTGCTACAACCGCCACTTCCTGGACCCCGTCCTGCCCACCTGGGGCTTCTCCTTCCTCATCGCCCTGCTCCCCATCACCATCATCAGAATGCTGTACCCCAAAGAGGATGCTCACGGCAAGGGGGGGCAGGAGGTTGTGGCGTCGACCACATGCAACAAAGCCACCGAGCACAGGTTGGCGGTAGAATCCTACATGGCTGCCAGACCTAAGATGGGAGGGGAATCCAATGTGGCTACTAAATCCAACATGGCTGCCACGGTCCGGCCGGTGGGAGACTCCAACATGACCGCCATCCCCAAGCTGGTTGGTGCGACCAATGTGGCTGCCAGAGACAACACAGTTGGCCTGAGTGGTGTGACTGGGTCACCGGCAGGACCCAACACGGCTGCCCAGCCGCCCTGGTGTGCCGGCGTCATCACCGTGTGCATCGCTGTGCTGCTGGCCACGGAGGTCGGATTCCTGTGGGCCCTGCTGGCCCGGCAGCTGCCCATGGTATCAGGGCCCACCTTCCCCTGCTTCCCCGGCACCCCGGCCTGCCCCCCTGTCCTCGAGTGCGCCGTGCGGGGCCAGGCCGACAAGCGCATGGCTCTGGTCATCTTGGCCCTCACGGCCTCCTTCAGCATCCTGATCTGCCTAGGCTATGGGGGTGTGTGGCTAGGCCAGGCCACCTGTTGCCGTGGGAGACAGGAGCGGGAGCAGGCCCCAGACGGGGGACACCTGAGGTGTTGTGATGGGTGGGAAGAGAGGGAGATGGGGGAAGGCAGGGTGCTGAGGGGGCCCTGGGAGTGTGGGGAATGTGGGGTGGATGCCAGGACAGGGGTGAATGGGGAATGGAAGGGCCGGGGAGAGGTGGACAGGGGACTGGAGAATGAGAGGGGGGACCAGGAATGGGGCATACTGGGAGGAGGGGGGAGGGGGCTGGGTAGGGGGGCAGGAGGGGAGCAGAGGTGGAGGAAGGGAGTGGGGATAGAGGGGGGAATCAGCATGGGGAGTGGAGGGCTACAGGGATTAGTCTGAGGTGGAAGGAAAGGGGGTGGGTGGATGGGAGTGGAGGCAGGAGGAAATATTGTGGGACGGGCAGAGAAAAATATTCAACAAGCCCTTTTTGGGGGAGAAAATCTTGTGACTAGGTACAGAGATCTGCGTCTCATCGGCCGGGAAGCACTCGAAGGTTCGTGATACTATTTTTGAAGGGCCTGAAATTATTCTAGGGAAGATACCCTGTTAGTCAGCATTATTAGGGCCAGGATTTCCAAGGCTGTTTTGGTGGCATGGGTGGGACTGGAGAAGTTTATTTGTGGGGAGTGGGGTCTAGTGGGTTAGAGCACGGGGGGCTGGGAGCCAGGACACCTGGGTTCTCTGGGGGTGGAGTGGGGTCTAGTGAACCTTCCTATCAGCCTGTATTGAAGCTGCAAAATTTGCCACAAGGAGCTACTCAGGCAGGTCATTTTTTCACCAGTCCTGAGTTTTTACGACCTTCCAGAGAACGAAGCACCAGGGGTTGTCATCCTGCTTGGCTGAGATCATCCCCCTTGGGGGAAGCCTTCCCAGACAACCTGAGCCCAGCAGCCCCTCCTTCATTCCCGGAGCTCATCAGGAAGTTCTGGGCACTGTAAAGGTGTCCTCCTAAAGACGCATGAAACCGAGGCTGACTTGGTGTCCCTGGCTTCCTATTGGAATAAGCAAGCGTCGCTCCACCACTGAATGGAGGCTAAAGGTTACATGGCACTAAAATCCAAATTGGTGGGGAAAAGGTGTAACCAGATCGTAGCACGATGAGGT
>NW_023260521.1:89091-98221 GCF_013100865.1 Trachemys scripta elegans
GGCTTCACATCCGCCTGACACACGCCCAGGAAATGCCCTTGAGCAACCAGATCCAACAGGCCCTCACCTCTGCCCCTCACCCACTTTCCCAGCAAATCTTTCATTTTGTTCACAGATTCCCCATTACTCATCCCAACACCCCTCTTACCAGTCCTACATTCAATTCCATGTTTCGGGGGAATCTGAAAACTTTGCAAAACAGTATTTTAAAATTTACAAGAGTCTAAAGCATCTTCAGCAGGCATCCCACTGAATCCATTTCGAGCTTTATCAGTTCATTTTGCAATCAGGGAAGGAACTCTCTGATCATCGGGGATTTCATGTATGACACACAGGCTTTCGAAGGGAGTCAGATATTCCACAATATCGTCCTCCTCACAGTACGCAGGACAGAAGTGTTCCCATTGGTGGAGTTTTGGGGTGATGGGAGTCGTCGGGGTCGGGGGGGTCCAGTTCTGCTTCTCTAGCGGGTCCAGCTGGTGTTTTCTCTCTCTCTCTTTCTTCCATGGCCCTTCTGTGTGCAGCCTTCTCCCTGGCTGTCTCAGCCTCCATACTTTCCCTGGCCACAGCTGCTCCTTCGAGCTTCATTTCTGCCGGCCACTCCTGGTCCTTTGCCTTCTCTGCCACTTCCAGTCTGGCCAGATCTAGTGTTGTAGCTGCCTCACTGGGAGTCATTTTCCTGCTTTCTTGTGCTTATTTCCCTCACCCGAAATAAACAAACAGAAAATAACAAACCGGTGACCTCCTCCTGACGCTCTCAGCCACTGCACTTCACACCCGGGCCGGCGCGAGCGTTTTTGCCACCCCAAGCAGCAAAAAAAAATAAAAAAGCTGCAACCGCGATCGGCGGCAGCTCTACCGCCACTTCATTCTACGGCGGCAATTCGGCGCAGGTCCTTCGCTCCGAGCGGGAGTGACGGCCCCGCCGCTGAATTGCCGCCGAACGGCCGAACGTGCCGCCCCCCTCTTCATCGGCCGCCCCAGGCACCTGCTTGCTACGCTGGTGTCTGGAACCGGCCCTGCTTAAGACTCAGTTAAAATCACAAATATCTGTGCTCAAAGTGTGAACTTCACTTGGAGTAACAACGCGCATTCACCCTGCTCGCTGCACCACTGTGACGTTCCCCTCTGGTGTTATCCGGACCGGGGATCTGCTGGGTCACTCCAATCCTTGACTCTGGGAGCCAGCCTTCACCTGCAACGCTGTGACAACCCCACTCCTGGGCTGGTCACACACAGCCTCTGGCATGTAACTGCTCCCTGGAGTGTGCAACTGAATGACACCAGACAATATCTCCGGTCCCAGACACAACCCCAGGAACCTCCTGTGATGGGTTCAGTCACAGAGACCCCCTTGGGACTGTCACCTGATGTGCTGAGACTACCTCTGAGCCCGTTTTCCCTGCCAGCTTGGGACTTCAGTACCCTGCCTTGTCGAGCCAGACACGCCAGCCTGCTGCAACACGGACCCAGGTCTGAACCACGTCCCCAAAGCTGCAGGCTTAACTGCAAACAGCTCAGCAAGTGCTCCTGTCTCCAGCACCCAGACACCCAGCTCCCAATGGGGTCCAAACCCCAAATCAATTTGTTTAACTCTGTATAAAGCTTGTGGCTCTCACGGTAACGTCGCTCGTTTGTTAATAGTCCTCACATACCCATGTCCTTCCCTCTTCCTCCCTGGCCAAGTCTACAGGCCCCTGGGCTCCCGGACGACGCCTCTCTCAGCCTCTCTTGCAATTGCTCCTTGGGGAAGGATGGGGATTCGTGGTGGTCCCGCCCATCTGGCATCTTCAGTGTCAGCCCAGTGCCGCGTCAGCCCACGCCACCATCCCCAGTGGAGAAGAATCTGGATAATTTCCTCGCAGGTTGTAGGAGCTGGCAGAGGGGACAGGCTTCCAGCCCCAGCTCCTGCATGAGATTGTCTCTCTCCTGCACATGGTCCTGCTCGGTGACTCCCACATTTCCCGGGGCCATGCGGCACTCACACACACACACTCGCTCCAGAGTCACCCCTGGGTGGAAGGGACCAAGCCCCTGGCATGGCACGTGACACGGGGTTCCCTTGTCATGGTGGCAGCTCTCACACTGGGGAACAGCCTCTCAGGCCTTTGCCCATGGCCCGGCAATTCAGGTCAACTTGATGAGGGTCCTTCCAGCCCTTCCATTGGGTCTCCCTTTGACCCCGGCAATACCCATCTCACTCCTCGGCAGGCAGCGTCACATCCCTCTCCATGGAGCCCTCCCACACCCCTGCCTTGCCCCCAGCGGGGGTCATGGCACACAACGCAGAGGGGTAGCACCTCGGTACCAACCGGCGAAGGGCTCACACGGTGTCAGCAGCCCTGACGGACTCAATGCACCCCGTGCCCCACGTTCACGGTGTTTATCCATAAACAGAGTCTTGTGAGGGACCAGATGAAAGCCGGCGACGCGCTGCTCATTAATATAATTGTGTAACGTACATATTACCAGCAAGGGAAGGATTCCCTAGCCCTGCAGATGCCTTCAAGCCTGTAACCAAATGAGGGCGAAACAGCTTTCTACTGGCCGGAGGGAAGGGCGCTCTCTCTGTACATAGCCTGAGTCTTGCAAGCCCAACACAATGGGAGATCCGGCCACAGGCGAAGGAAACAGGAAAGGCAAGTTAGCACCGGGCGGAGAACTCACCCTGGCGCCAGGCCCCTGGTGAACAAGCAGCCCAGTTGCAGTTCAAAGGGACGCTGGAGAATAACCCGGGTTAGAGCGGGGAGAGGCTGGGAGCCAGGACTCCTGGGTTCTCTCCCCGGCTCTGGAAGGGGAGTGGGGGCTAGTGGTTACAGGAGGGAGGCTGGGAGTCCCCTCCATTGACCTGTGCCAGCTGAACATCTCTCTCCCCCAAGTCCGCTCAGCTCCCCACAAAGTCACCCCACAAGCACTTATTTGCAAGCCTGGAGACAGGACGGGCCGTGCCATCTCCAGGCTTTGTGGCCTTGTGTGGGGGTGGGAGGGAACCGCCAACTTACCCAGCCCGCCACTTCCACAGAACGGCAGGGAAAGGTGGGCCTTGGCCCTGGGGAGCCCAAAATGGTCACCGGGGGCCCGGCGTGGAGTGGTCGGCAGTGGCTGAGAGGACCGAGCAGTAGGTGGACAGGAGAGGCCACGGGGGTGGAGAGGAGCTGGCCGGGGGCAGCAGGGAGAAGCCCTGGGCCGGCCGGCCGAGAGGATCGAGCGGTGGGGATGGGGCAGAGACTGGAAAGGAGCTGGCAGCTCACGGCACAGCAGAAGAATGTGGGCCCGGCTCCCGGGCGCCGTTGTAAACCCAGTTCTGTGTCTGACTTCTGCTTGCGACCGGTTCTGCTCCTGTTCTCCGCTCTCCCAACACTGGTTGCCCTCTCCGAACAGACGGAGGTTGGGTTCAATGCATTTCAGCGCCGGGTCAGTAGAAAGGACCTGCTCCTGGGTCATAAGCCCACCTGGTGCTTGCTGTGAGTGTCCAGAGACAGGGGCTGGACACCGCAGGGGGACGCCGCTGGGGAGTTGGGGCACTGCGGTGCACCTTGTGCTAACCCTGATAGGCAAAGGAAATGGGGGGAACCCCGAGGGGTTTCTTCAGGGGTCTACTGGCCGAAGAGTCTGGGGCTGAGTGTTGGGTTCTGCAGGGACGGGACAGGAGCTGGGGGCCGTGGGACGGCCTCCGCTTCTACCCGGGCTGCCCGCAGCACCCTGATGCCTGGCAGGGCCGGGCCGAGAGCATCCCACGTGCCCCCGATCAGTCCAGCCGCCCTCTTTCAGCCCAGGAAGGTCTGTGCAAGGAGGTGGGTGCCCTAGCCCACCTCTCACCTCGGGCTCAGACTCCCAGCCCTGGCTCAGACCTTCGGCTTCCACCCCCAAACTCTGGTCCTGACCCCTGACATCGGCACCAGGACCCTGACCCCGGTCCCCGAATTCAGGCTATTGCTCTTAGCTTCCAACCCGGGTTCTGACCCCCGCCCGGACCCCAGGACTCGGCACCAGCCCGGACCCGCCGCCCTGACTGCCCAGGCGCCGGTGGTGACAAACAGGGCGTCCTGGGAGGCTCCTTCCACCGCCCGATGGGGGGTGGCCAGAGCAATCGCTGTTTGCCATGTCCCCGTTACATCGGGGGGGGGCTGGTTTGCAGCCTGGACCCACCCCCCATTGAAAGGTCTCAATGTCGTCTCCTCCCCTTGACGGTCAGTGGCTTCCCACATCTCCCTCCCTCCATCTGTTCACTATGGGTCGTGGCACCCCCCTTCTTCCACTGCCAGCTGGTTAACGACCCACTCAACATGCCCTCTAGCCGCTCGCGCAGGGCACAGCCCCACAACTTCCCGCTGGTCGCCATGATGTCCCGTTCAGCTCTGGGCCCCCCTGCCCGGGCGGCTGGGCCCCCTTGGTCTGCAGCCCCCATACCCGGGTCTCTCTCCCCCCAGGGTATCGGATCGCTGTCCTTCAGTCATCCGGGCATCGCGTTGGAGCAGCAAGCCAAGAAAACCCAGCCGGGGATTCTGCAGCTGGTTCAGAAGGGTGGATCCACCCCAGCCTTCCCCAAGTGCTGGGCATGAAGATGGGCGACCGCATCTCCCCACCTGCCCTACCCTGCCTCATCCCGCTCTTGGAGCCCGGGGGAACACTTTGAGTGTTGGGGTTGTTCATTTCCACCCACCACGTAGCCCTCGTAACCATGGCACCTGCCCCTCGAACCCTCCCAGGCAAATCTGCTGATTGGCATCCCACCTCTGCCACCAGCGTCATCCCTGGGGTTAGTTAGTCTGTGCCCCAAACCACTCAGGTGCCAGCAGCAGGCCCGGTGAGCTGTGGCATTGTAGGTACTTCAGCAGCTCGGCCTTGTAGGTGCCACTCTGCTCAGAGGCATGGCTTAGGGGAAGGGTCTGGTACTGGGGCTGGGGGGAACGGGGCAGGGGGCAGATCCGCTAGATGCAAAGGTTTAAACAGCTGCAGTTCGAAGTGAGCGAGTTTGGGTCCGGCTAGGCCCCTGGGGCAGGCCAGCCAAGAATGGGGAGCCCTGGGGCGCCGTCTCCAGGCCAGACCCTGCTCCAGCAAACAAGCGCTTGCCACTTTCCAACTCAGGCTAGTCGGTGTCTCTCTCTGGGGCCGCTCTGCTTTAGCTCCAGCCCCTGCTGCTTCCACAGAAACCTGCCCCTAGCTGGGCCGTCCGGCACTCACAGCCTGGAACGGAGTCACTCAGCGCCGTCTGTCTGTCCAGCCGAGCTGAGCCCAGCGCCAGAAGGTGTCTAGACGTGGCACCGGAAGAGGCCCAGCTCTGCGAGGGAGAGCCCCGGGGCGGATCAGCTGGAGAGGGGGTGCTGAGCCTGGCTGGATCCAGTCCGAGCCCAGGGGGGAAGAGAGTGGTGGGGTGCCATGGGAGGGACACAGAGAACTCTCACCTGACCCCAAACATAGCTCCACGCTGCCCCCCAGCGATGGGTCGGGGTTACTGCACCCCAGAGCTGTGGCCGCAGATAAATCAACATAGATCTTAGGGGCAAGACAGGGGTGGATTGTCCACTCCAGTGTATTCCCCCTCCAGCCTGGCCGGTGCCCCTCACTCCTGACCCGCAGCCCCCTGCCAGCCCAGCCCTGCCCCCCCCAGCTCTGCCGGTGCCCCTCACTCCCGACCCGCAGCCCCTGCCAGCCCAGCCCTGCCCCCCCCAGCTCTGCCCCTCAATTCCAACCTGAAACCCTCTTCTGTCCCAGTCTTGGGCTTCCCCCACCCACGGTTCTCGCTGGCTAAGTCCCTGGCGACTCATCGCAGGTAAGAACAGCATTTGCTGGGCCTCAGCCCTGGGCCCTTGGGATTGCGTCCTCGGTTATGAAAGTGAAAAACGTGCTGGCGCCCGGCACCTCTGGCATTGCGAATTGAGACCTGAGGAGCAGCGAGGTGCGGTCCCAGGCTGGCTGCTGGCTGGGGGCCACCGGACGAGCTGCATTTAGGGCACGGTTCGGGCTTTGCGACTCATCAACCGCCCTGCCCTGCCTTGGGTTTGGGTTAATCGAGGCTAATTCGCAGGGGAACTCAGCAAGCCAGCAGCTTCCCCATTCCACCCTTTGCCTCGGCCCTCCCCATTCCCCACTCCCTTGCCTTGTTTCTCCACCTCCAGGACCTCTGCTGCCCGAGCTGGGGAGAGAACCCAGGAGTCCTGGCTTCCAGCCCTGCCCCCGCCATGTTCAAACCCTTCCCTTTATTCTTTGCCTTTTCCTAGCTCCCGTCCCAATCGCCTCGGATCTTTCTCTGATTTCCTGATGAATCAGAACTGCATGCCTGTAACGCAGTTCCCCGTCACTTTGATCTGCCTACACATGTCTTCCTTTCCCCATTCTCCCCGCCAGGATCCTGGTGGAGTCTCCATCCCTGGCACTTTCCCACTCGAGGGGCTGTTTATTCTAAAGGCCGTGCTCTCGTTCTAACAGGAATTCATCCACAGCAACCCTACTGCCTGGCTGCTCCCAGATCTTTCCTGGCTGTGGAATCTACGGCTCTGCCTATGGGGCAGGTCCCAGATGAAAAGAAACTTTGTTAAACCGATAGCCAAAAGGATACCTCAGAGGCAAAGATCCTACAGGCGTCTGGTATGAGCCCGTCAAAGCCGGAGGTAAATTCCCAGGTGACTCGGAGCTGAGATTAAATTGCACAACAGCTGGGGTGATGAATGGAAAATGTATTTTAATCAAGCGACATCAGCAGCTTCACCTCCACCCATCAGTGTCACAACGTTGACCACCAAATTATGATTTATGGCAGGTAATAGTATTTACAAGACTCTTGGCATCATTCGTCTTTGTAGTTCCACCTGCATTAAAGCGTCCTCACAGAGCTAGTCATCTTTTGAATTCACTTCCAAGTCTCGCCCTGTTCTGAAAGGGCAAATTTTCAAAGGTAGTTAGCCACTAGACCCCAGTCCGCTCTCAGAACTGGAATAGAACCCAGGCGTCCTGACCTCCCCAGCCCCCCCTGCTCTAACCACTAGATGCCATTCACCTCCCAGAGCCAGGGAGAGAACCCAGGAATATTCCTCCCTCCCTCTGCCATCCCAGTTCCTGGCTCTCTTGCCTTTCTCCACCCGTGAGACCGCGCTCCCGTTATGGCTATATAAACCATTTGAGGTTTCATTTGGTTGTGTTGCGTTTAGACAAAATGCGTTGAAAAGACCCTTTTCTGAAATGTTTTTGTTGTGTTTCAGTGAGGAGGGAATTCAGTTTAAAAACAGACTTGCTTTGTCACCAGAAAAAGGTCAGGAAAGTTTAAAAGGAAGAGAAAATGGGAATTTTGGACAGCAGACTTGTGAAAAATGACCATTAGGAAGTTTTCACTAGAAAAAGCCAAGTTGCGATGAAAATTTTTGACTGAAATGAAAAAAAAATCATCAAAAGAAAAAAGAAAGAAAGAAAGCCAGCCCTGGATAGGTAGCTTGATGCTGATTGAAGTGTTACACCAGGGAATTAAATCATTTCAATGAATTTTCTATTAAATTTAAATGGTAAAAAAGACAATTTTGCATTACAAACTCTGTTTTGTTTCAGTTCAAGTTGTTCCCAATATTGTGTTTTGCATTTCAAATTTTTTTGGTAAAATCTTTTGGGTTTTTTGACAAAAGCCAAAACATGGAAAATTCAGGTCTCTGAAAGTGAAAAATCTTTTGGTATTTTTTGTGCCACAATTGGGAAAAAATTAGACTTAAATTAAAATGTTTTTGAGGCATAAAATAGCCATTTTTCATGTAAAGATATATTCATTGCAAAGATATTGACTAGTGCTATAGTGATAAAATTCATCTGATTTAGTCCCACATGAAAAGAAAACAGATTCAATATGGCCACTGATCCCAAGATGGTTGGCAAATATGGCCACCAAATCCGGGACGGTTGATAAATCTCCTATGGCCTCCCAATCCACTTTCATTTGCATAGCCATGTGGCCACCAAATCCATGCTTGTTGGCTTGACTAATACAGCCACCAAACACAGGTTGGTTGGCATGATCAATATGGCCTCCCACTGCAGACTAGTTGGCAAATCCAATATGGCCACCAAATCCAGGCTGGTTGGCATGGTCAAAGTGGTCACCAAAACCAGGCATGGTCGTCAGATCTTGCTCTAGTCCTAAATCGTGGTCCCATCAGATGTTCTGCAGAAGAGATTCCAGACGCAAACCGGTTCAACCAATATTCCCAGGGAATTTTGCACGTATCCACTGGTTTCTCTAGTCATTGTTTTGAAGGGCACATCGTGGTTATAAAAAGGGGAGCACAGACCATCGACAGGACCATGGCGTCTCAGAAAGGCTGCTGCTATTCACACAGACAAAGTCTCCCGAAGTAGTTCAAACTCAACGGATCTGGAGAGGCAACTGAAGGCAAAATCCAACACTTCCCAGGTTTGGGTGAAGGCCAAGACAGCTTAAATCCGTGCGCAGAGCCCCAGCTGCCGGTGACGGGTGGATGGTGCAGAAGCCCAGATTTCATCCCCACCCAAAAAAAAAAAAAGTTTCCAGCCTTGGCCTCTCCAGCACCACCCCCATTATCCACCCTGCGTCCCATCCCATCCCCCCAATCCCTGCCCCCTTTCCGTCCACCTTCATACCCTGCCATGTAGTGCTCCACGCCCCAATCCACTGGCCCCCCTCAATCCCCCATCCTTTCTGCCACCTCTCCCCACCTCACCCAGCCCCCTCCCCTCTCCTCCCAGCATCCTCCCTTCCTGGTTCCCCCCTCAGCCTCCTTTCCCCTCCCCTTCCTAGCCCTCCCCCCCAGCTGCTCTCCCTCCCAGTGCCCCCTCAGCACTCTCCCTTCCTCAATCTCCCCCTCTCCTCACTCCCTCCCCTCTCCTCTGAGTATCCCCCATTCCTGGGCCCCGCTTTCCCCCCTCTCATCCTCCAGTTCCCTGCCTGCTGCTCTCCATAACCTGCCTTCCCCTCCCAGTACACCCGCTTCCCAGTGCCACCTCCAAACTCCCCTCCCTCCCAGTCCCCCCTGAGCACCCTCCCTTCCCCCATCTCCCCCTCTCCCCACTCCTTCCAACACCCGCTCCCTTCCCTCATCTGTCCCCACTCTGGGGCCTGCTCCCCATCCTGTCTCCCACGGCAACAGGTGGCCCGGCCTAGCCACACACCCCC
>NW_023260522.1:0-18943 GCF_013100865.1 Trachemys scripta elegans
CCCCCCCCCCTCCTTGTCCCCTGACTGCCCCCTCCTGGGACCCCTGCCACTAACTGCCCCCTAGGACTCCACCCCCTATCTAAGCCGCCCTGCTTCTTGTCCCCTGACTGCCCCCTCCTGAGAACCCCCCACCCTCATTGCCCCCCTACGACCCTACCTGTCCCCTGACTGCCCCGACCCTTATCCATACCTCCACCCCATATTCATCCCCCCTACCCCCAGACAGACCCCCCGGACTCCCATGCCCTATCTAACTGCTCCCCGCCCCCTGACAGGAATCCTAGAACTCCTGACCCATCCAACCCCCTCTGCTCCCTGCCTGCCTTGACCCCTCTCCACACCCCTGCCCCCCTGACAGCCCCCCCAGAACCCCCGACCCATCTACTCCCCCCGCTCCCTGTCCCTGACTGTCCCAACCTCTCTCCACACCCCTGCCCCCGACAGCCCCCCCAGAACCCCAGACCCATCTAACCCCCCTGCTCCCTGTCCCTGACTCTCCCAACCCCTCTCCACACCCCTGCCCCCGTGACAGTCCCCCCCCGAACTCCCGACCCCTCCAACCCCGCCCCTGTCCCCTGACCAGGGCCGACTTTAAAGAGCCCAGGAATCGGGCTGCGCTCCAGCCGGGGTTGTGGGGCTTGGGGCCGGGCCGGAGGTGCTCAGCTGGTCCTGAGCCGACGCTGCTGGGAGATGGGCTGGCACTGCTGGGGCCCAAGCCGGGCCGGGCTGGGAGTGCTCGGCCGGTGCCGGGCTGGCACGCTTGGCCGGAATCAGGGCCGGAGCTGCTGGTGCCACCGGGCGCCACTCGCCCCGGGCCAGAGGGAGCCGCTCCCTGAAGCTATCCTCCTCACGCCCCAGCTTACCTGCTGCTGCCGCCCGCCTGCCCTTGCTTCTTTTCAGACTTCCCGCGAAGATCTGTTTCGCGGGAAGCGGGGGGGTGGGGATGAGCAGGTGGGCGGAGCGTTCAGGGGAGGGGAGGAGGGGGAAGACAGCTGCGGGGCCAGACAGCGTGGTAAGGCTGCAGGGGATGGGGGGAGCCGGGAAGGGGCTTTGGGTGCCCAGCGGTGCTTGGCCGCCGCTTTTCTTTCTATAAATAGCCGACGGGGGGAAATCCCGGACATTTTTAGATTTTTACCCCCCCCCCCACGGCTATTTATAGACCGAAAAGCTGGACATGTCCGGGGAAATCCAGACATATGGTAGCCCTAGCATATGCAGAATATGCAGCTGTGTGGGGCACCAAATTGCCCCAAATTTCATTGTGCCCTAGGCAGCTGCATGCTGCATTCGCGGCAGCACCAGCTCCAGCAGCCAGCCCTATTCCCCAGCCGCCCCCCCACCCCGCCGCATGGGCAGCACCCTAGGAGGGTGTGGGGCCTGAGACAACTCCCTCCTCCCTGCCTCTTAGTCTTTGCCCCTACTCTGCCCCTGGCCTGCCCCCATTCCACCTCTTCCCCCATTGATGGACGCAGCCCAGAGGATTAGCAGGGGGCCTGCACCGGCAGCAGGGGTTGGGCCCAAGCCCCCACTCACGGGCAGCAGCGGGAACCAGAGCAACCTGGCCCCAGCCTGCTCCACTCCGCCAGCTCTCAGCTGCATCACTCCACTTCCTGCTGCCAGTGAGTGTGTGTGGGGGTCCTTCCCCCTCCCCCAAGCAACACGGCTGGGGCTGGGGCTGGGTCACTCCACTTCCCGCTACTGGTGAGTGCAGGGGGCAGTCCTTTCCCCAACCCCCCCACCCTTCTCCCACCCGAACGACATGGCTGGGGGAGTAGAGCGGGCTGGGGCCGGGTTGTTCTGCTTCCTGCTGCCAGGGCCACGCCCCCCCCAATCCACCAGGCCACTCTGGGCCTGTGGAGCCCCCCAAAGCGTCTCCCCACAACTCCTGCCTCCCCGGCCCCGCAGGCCTTGAGCACTGCCCAGACCCTCTGCAGGAGCAAGTAGGAGCAGGTGCTCGGGCTGCGTAGGACACCATAATTGGTAGAGATGGCCCTGCTGTCAATATTCCCCTCCTCCATTGTGCTTATCGAGCACTGACCTCTTCTAAATTCCTCCATGCTCTCAGTGGGAGAGCCTTTTCCTCTCCTCTGTAGCACTTGCCATCTGGAAGACCCTTGGGATGTCTCACTGCCTGATCAACCCTCTGTCTCTTTTCAAACCCCAACTGTAAATTGTTTTTTTTTCTTTTCTGGCCTCTGCTTGGTTTCTCCCTCATGCAGCTATTGTATATTGTTTTAACACTGCAATTATATGATTTACAATAACTTTGTAAAGCATTTTAGGGTAAAATGTATGAAATAAAGTTGTATTGTTAATTAAAAAACTAAAATACACACCCAACATAATTGATTCCAATAGGCACCCTTAGCAAATGTACCACACTCATAGTAGCCCTCTGTGCCCCTCTAGGGGTGGGTGGGCCATGTATAGAGGTTGATAAAACTGCTACAGCCTTCAGTAATAGAGCTGGGTCTTTTAATTTAGGTGTAGAGACTCACTTGTTAAGATACAGAGGTCATGGCTTCAAACCCTGCTGCCAATGACCCACCCAGGGGCATGGTATTACACAAACAGGCCAAGCTTTTGATGAGCATGGAACTGACCACTCAGCCCTAGCAGTGGTCTCTCTGAATTGGGGTTTTCAGGCACGTTGGCAGCTCAGCAATGGGGAAGCTTGTAGTGCTTCCCATCCTGTACTAGAGAAGGCCTCCCGGGCTCTTAATCCAGCACTCTTCACCATTTAATTTTCCCCCAGTTGCTTCCTTTAGTACAAATGAAATTCTGCATGGTTGCCCATCCACAATCCAGTGAAACGCAACCCAATGAGCAAAACAGATTTTTTGCATGCAGAGTAAGTACTTATAAGGAATTGTATTATACATTCTCCTTGTATTATGGATCTAGAGCAGGGGTCGGCAACCTATGGCACGCGTGCCAATTTTTAATGGCACGCTGCTGCCTGCCGGGGTCCCGCTCAGCCTACTTCTGAACTCTGGCAGCGGGCTGAGCCGGACCCCAGCAGGCAGCAGCGTGCCATTAAAAATCCTGCCCGACCCAGCCGCTCTTCTCCCCCCCCCCCGCCTACTGCTCTCTCTGGCAGGGGCAGGGGCAGGGGCAGGGGCAGGGGCCAGAAGCAAGCTTGGTTCTGCCGGCTGCTGCTGTAGGGCAGGCTCCACCGGCAGCCAAGCTTCCCCCTCCCCGGCCTCTTCCCCCAGCGCCTCCTCACCCTCCCTGCCGCCGATGGCCCTTGTGAGGGAGGGGAGAAGAGCAGCCCCAGCACCCTCACTGTTCAGACCAGTAAGGAGGCGGAGAAGAGGCAGGGGGAAGGGGGGTAGGAGCGGGGCACCCCCCTGATCCCAGCCCAGCCCACCCCCCCAGCCCTCTGCCCTGACCCCTGCACCCCCTTGCACCCCAGCTCCCTGCATCCCCCCCACATGACCCCATCCCTGACTCCTGCACCCTCNCCCCCCCACACTCCATGCCCTGACTCCTGCACTCCCCACACATACCCAGCCCCCTCACACCCCGTGCCCTGACTCTTGCACCCCCCACATCACCACCCCCACTCTGAGCACCAGGTTGGCAGCAGGCTGAGCGGGGCCAGCGGCTGGGACCCCAGCTGGCAAGGGGGCCGGCAGCCAGAACCCCAGACCGGCAGCGGGCTGAGCGGGGCCGGCAGCCGGGACCCTGGCTGGCAGGAGCCAGTGAACAGAACCCCAGACCAGCAGCGGGCTGAGCCACTCGGCCCACTGCTGGTCGGAGGTGCTGGCCCCGCTCAGCCCGCCGCCAGTCTGGGGTCCTGGCCCCGCTCAGCCCGCTGCTCGTCTGGGGTTCTGGCTGCCGGCCCGGGGTTCTGGCTTCCAGCCCTCGCCAGCTCGGGTCCCAGCCGCCGGACCTGCTCAGCCCGCTGCCAACCCAGGGTTCTGGCTGCCGGCCCCCTGCCAGCTCAGCCCGCTGTCGGCCTAGGTGAATGGAACCCCGGAACGGCGGCGTAAGATCAGCATTTTAATTTAATTTTAAATGAAGCTTCTTAGACATTTTGAAAACCTTGTTTACTTTACATACAACAGTAGTTTAGTTATATCATATATAGCCTTATAGAGAGACCTTCTAAAAAACATTAACATGTATTACCGGCACGCAAAACCTTAAATTAAAGTGAATAAATGAAGACTCGCCACAGCACTTCTGAAAGGTTGCCGACCCCGATCTACTATAGTAAATGCTGGAAAAGAGCAGCTGACACTGCATGGAAAAAATTGAAAAAAACCACCTACTTAGAAGAAGATCTTCTACTATATCTGAGATGGTTGTTGTTTTGTTTTCTTTTTAAGGTTAGGAACAATATGAAAATGGAAACTCTGTCGCTTAAGTTCATCCACCGCAGAACTCCAAAGTCTTGTTGCCATAGGGTTTGCAATCAAACCCTTCAGGAACCAGGAATTCCAGTTAGCATCACTGGCTTTAGGCAGCAGTAGATTATATGACTGTAAAAAGAACAGGAGTACTTGTGGCACCTTAGAGACTAACAAATTTATTTGGGCATAAGCTTTCGTGGGCTAAAATCCACTTCATCGGATGCATCCAGTGGAAAATACAGTAGGAAGATGTGTATATATACAAAGAACATGAAAAAGTGGGTGTTGCCATACCAACTCTAACTCTTCCTACTGTATTTTTCACTGCATGCATCCGATGAAGTGGGTTTTAGCCCACGAAAGCTTATGCCCAAATAAATGTGTTAGTCTCTAAGGTGCCACAAGTACTCCTCGTTCTTTTTGCTGATACAGACTAACACGGCTACCCCTCTGATATATGACTGTAGATACCCTCTCTGACATTTGTCAAAGGGGCCCACAATGGAACCAATGCTTAAGACAGGTTGGCTATTCACAGACACGTCTCATACAGTGTTAAAGTTAAGAGGAGTGTAAGGAATGGGAGAGCTCCCCCTAATCTCCCTGGCTGCGTAAGTGGCAGTCCCCACAACTCCCTCTTCTCCTTGGCTGGTGCTGTGAGTGCTCCCCACCTTCTGTTCAAATCTACTTTATCCACGGGTCCAGTGTGAACTTGACCAGCCCTGGCAATTTGGGCCAGAGCAGAGGGTCTCGTGTTGCCAGAGCAGAGGGTCTCGTGTTTTCATTAGCGTAATTTAGCAAATTTTAATACAGAGATTGTCTCATTCTTGCAGACAGCACTGCCGCTTCATGATCGCACAACGCCCCAGTACCAGGGCCGGTGCAACCCATTAGGCGACCTAGGTGGTCACCTAGGGCACTAGGATTTGGGGGGCGGCATTTCGGGTCCTTCGGTGGTGACTGTGGCAGCCAGATCTTCGGACGCCCCGGTCGTCGTCAGCATTTAGATGGAGGGAGCCGGGGCAGGGGGGCACAGGGAGGGCCGCCTGCAGCAAGTAAGAGGGGGGCAGCATGCAGGGGACCCTCTCCCTGCCCCTGCTCACCTCTGCTCCGTCTCCTCCCCTGAGCATGCCGCCCCGCTCTGCTTCTCTCCCTCCCAAGCTTGTGGCGCCAAACAGCTGATTGGCACCGCAAGCCCGGGAGGCGCGAGAAGTGGAACGGCGACAGCGTGCTTGGGGAGGAGGCGGAGCAGAGGTGAGCTGGGGTGGGGAGCTGCCGCACGGCTCCCCGAGCCAGGGGGAGCTGCCGCGGGGGGGGGGGGGAGCGCCTCAGGACAGAGGGGGGGAGCTGCTGCAGGGGAAGGCGGGGAGCTGCCGCGGTGGGGGGGGCGCCTTAGGGCAGAGGGGGGGGGAGAGGGCGGTCACAGGGCTGGGGGGGGGGGGGGCGCAGGGTGGAAGTTTCACCTAGGGCACAAAACATCCTTGCACCTGCCCTGCCCAGTACCAACCACCGCTTTTGCTTATATGGAAAGTTTAATCCATTAGGAGAGTGATTATGTAATTTAGATTCTTTTAATGTAAATTAGCAGCTAGAAACAAGGAGCAGAGTTGGCCCCAGGTGACCTGCCAGCTTTCCCTGGCCACTAGCAAGTGCTCCATGGACCACAGTTTAGGAACCTGTGAGCTGTAGCACACTGGCTTCCTTGGCACTTTGTCCCAAGTGGAGCAGAGGTCTGTGAATGCTGGATAATCTCACATACTGTTCAATGTATGTGCTACAATACTTTTGTTTCCTTTGTTTTTGTGGCTTTACATCAGCCTATTAACAGCCCCTGGACATAAAGTTATGGCCCAACGTAGGCAAAGGTGTCATTCTGAGTGTACTTCATTCTGTGATCATACCATGTGCAGTAAGGAGGTGATTTTAGGGCTGGCAAGATTCTGAAAGGTAGACAGACAGGAGAGTGTACCATCCGCAATAAGGAACTAGCTCATTAGTAATTCACCCTTTCGTGAAATGGGAAGACATTTTTCTGCAGAGCTGTTCTCCTTAAAAGCAGTCATGGTAATGATACAGGATTATTCATGTGGCCACTTTCTGCTGCAGTCTGAGCAGCTCTCATTTCATTAAAAGAGCTTGATATGGTCTTTATGTAACAATGCCATTCAGCAAAGCTTGTCAATGCAGAGCCCAGATTCAGCACGATTTCCCCTTCAACAGAAAAGTTGATCCTCAGGGCTACATGTGTTTGCTTCTTGCCTGCAGCACTGAAACTTTTTTTATTGGATAAAATATGATCTTCCAGGACACAGAGACTCAGCACGAGGATCAGGTTCGATTCACCCATTTGAACTGAAATTTATTCTGACAAGCTGGATCTAGATTTGAATGAGACCCAAATACTTCTACATTTAGTCACAGAAGATGTGAGTGTGTGTCCTCTCCCGGAAGACTGATCTGTGATTAAGTACCTTCAAATCCCAGACAAAGCAAATGATCAACTCCCTAAAATATCTTGGAAGAAAAGAGGTGGGTGCAGGGCCAGCTCTGGCTTTTTTGCCACTCCAGGCAAAAAAGGCTCCTGCCGCCCTCCGCCCCCGGCGGGGAGCGCTGGGGGGAGGGTGGCGAGCCCGCCGCAGCTCCGCTCTCCCCAGTGGCCGGAGCACCAGGGGGAGGGCGGCAAGCCCGCCGCGGCTCAGCTCTCCCCGGCAGCCAGAGCACCGGGGGAGGGCGGCGAACCCGGCCACGGCCCCGATCTCCCCGGCCAGCCGGAGCGCCGGGGGAGGGCAGCAAGCCCAGTTGCGGCCAGAGTGCCGCACCGCGCTGCCCCCCTCCAGGTGCCGCCCCAAACACATGCTTGGTAGGCTGGTGCCTGGAGCCGGCCATGCTATTGATGCTGAATTGGAGGGATTTTGATTATGTTTGTTATGAAAACAGAAGGAACAGCAGATGAATTGTGTTAAAGAAATGTGTAACTTTCTCCCCTGGTTTCCTGTGAACTAGCTGTGTAGAGTATCTATACCAGGGGTCGGCAACCTTTCAGAAGTGGTGTGCCGAGTCTTCATTTATTCACTTTAATTTAAGGTTTCGCGTGCCAATAATACATTTTAACTTTTTTAGATGGTCTCATTCTATAAGTCTATAATATATAACTAAACTATTGTTGTATGTAAAGTAAATAAGGTTTTTAAAATGTTTAAGAAGCTTCATTTAAAATTAAATTAAAATGCAGAGCCTCCCGGAACAGTGGCCAGGACCTGGGCAGTGTGAGTGCCACTGAAAATCAGCTTGCGTGCCACCTTCGGCACGCGTGCCATAGGTTGCCTTCCCCTGATCTATACTATGACTACCTTGTGGGACAATAAACAGCGTAATGGTACTAATAATGTTGCATGTTATAAAGGTTGTTCACTGCACAAAAGAAAGCAATGCATGGCACAAAAAAGTGTGGCAGCTAGTAGGCTTGTGCAAAATGTGCAGTAACAAGGGGAGTGGTGAAAACACTTGCATCCCCCTAATTTTGGTCAGAAATTGATTACGGGCTGCTTGTCTAAGAATATGTCTTCACTATAATTAATATGAGTTACTCTTTTCAAGTTAGCATAGCTCAAGTGAGACTGGCTACACTGCAAAATAACATGAGCTGCTGTGTCCACACTCCCACTGCATTTATTTGTGTGAGGCACTAAGACCTGTGGGGGCTCAGCCCCTGGGTCTCAGCACAGCAGTAAGATGAGCTGCTCTATGATTTTTTTCCCAATGAATTGTGGGAGAAGTTATCTTTCCTTTCTGAACACACAGGGGGAAATATGGAAAGGCTCTGGAAGACTAATGATACTCAAGTGAACATAGGCTACCTATGTCCACCCTACAGAGGGGTCATGTCAGCAGCTAACAAGTTTTGCTAATTAAGGCCTGCTCTATACTAAAAAGTTAGGTTAACCCAGCTATGTCACTCAGGGCTGTGAAAAATCCACACCCCTGAGTGATGTAGTTAAGCCAACTTAATCCCAGTGTAGACACTGCTAAGTCAACAATATTTTCCAATATTTTCATTAATGACTTGGATAATAGAGCGGAGAGTATGCTCATAAAATTTGCAGATGACACCAAGCTGGGAGGTTTTGCAAGCACTTTGGAGGACAGGATTAGAATTCAAAATGACATTGACGAATTGGTCTGAAATTAACAAGATGAAATTCAATAAGGTCAAGTGCAAAGTACTACGCTCAGGAAGGAAAAATCAAATGCACAACTACAAAATGGAGAGTAACCAGCTAGATGGTAGAACTGCTGAAAAGGATCTGGAGGTTATAGTGGTTCACAAGTTGAATATGTGTCAACAATATGATGCAGTTGTAAAAAAACCTGACCTGTGAGGAAAGATTAAAATAACTGGGCATGTTTAGTCTTGAGAAAAGCAGACTGAGGGGGGACCTGATACAGTCTTCAAATATGTGAAGGGTTATTTATAAAGAAGACAGTGATTAATTGTTCTCGATGTCCACTGAAGGCAGGACAAGAAGGAATGGGCTTATTCAGCAGCAAGGGAGATTTAGGTTATATATTAGGAAAAACTTTCTAATTAAAGGGTAGTTCAGCTCTGAAATAGGCTTCCAAGCATGATTGTGGAATCTCCATCATTGAAGATTTTAAAGAACAGGTAAAAGAAACAACAACCAAGGATGTTCTAGGTATACTTGGTCCAGCTCAGCATAGGGGCTGGACTAGGTGACCTCTAGACAGGGCCAGCTCCGGGCACCAGCCGACCAAGCACGTGCTTGGGGCGGCACCTTAGAAGGGACAGCCAATGTTGGGGTGGCGGGGGGCGCTCGCAGTGTTTTTTTGTTTTGTTTTTTGTTTCGGCCGGGCAGTGCGGAGAGTGTTTCAGTGGCGGCGTGGCGCTGGGGGGGCTTCGACGGCCGGGCCCGGCGCTGGGGGGGTGGTTGGGCGGCCCAGTGCTCCGGGGGTTTGGGCGGCCCGGCCCGGCGCGGCGCTTCGGGGGGCCAGAGGTTTGGGCGGCCTGGCCCGGCGCTCAGGGGTTTGAGCGGCCCGGTGCTCCGAGGGTTTGGGCGGCCCAGCGCAGCGCTCGGGGGGCGGGCGGGGGGGGGGGGTTGGGCGGCCCGGCCTGGCGCAGCGCTGGTGGGGGAGCGTTATGGCGGGGCGGCGCTCTTCTTTTTTGTCTAGGGCGGCAAAAGAGTTAGAGCCGGCCCTGCCTCTAGAGTTCCCTTCCAGCCTTTATTTCTATGATTCCATTACTACAATTCTACCCTCTCCCCTTCCCTTCATACTGGCAATTTTCAAGTGTCCTTGGAAAAGTTC
The DNA here is from genome assembly GCF_013100865.1 of Trachemys scripta elegans. NCBI lineage: Eukaryota > Metazoa > Chordata > Testudines > Emydidae > Trachemys > Trachemys scripta. The sequence goes on from NW_023260522.1 coordinate 9,681, forward strand.
TGACTGACTCTGCTCACAAGCATCCAGCCCACCCCCGTTGTTGTCTAACTTACTCCATAAATTCTGCCACCCCGAGTGTGAACATTTATTCTTACAGACCTGTGACCTAATTACCCAATACTGATGCCTGACTAAATCCACCAGGCCCTGCTAAAAGATGCTTTTCAGGGGTGAGGAGCACACATAGCTCCCATTGGCTTCAATGAGAGCTGCAGGCACTTGGCCCCTCTGAAAATCAGCCACAGAGATAGAGTTCCTCCAGATTTACTGCAGCATAACTGAGATTAGAATCTGATGTCTGAGATATCCCACTTCATAGTCCCCTCCCCATCCCTCTGCCTGAGAATAGGCCACTTACCCCTTTTTGGCAATAGGTGACAATCCATTTTAAACCATAGGGAAATTAAAATTCTTATAAAACTGACTGGGGAAAAAACAGTAAAAGTTATAGAGTGGTCACTATAGCAGAAGAAAAATAAGTAATTTTGGAGGGGTAGGATAGAGGCAATATTTTGTGTGGGGGGGTTATTTGTTTTTGTTTTTTGAAAGTCTTATAGGAAAGGATAATAGATGTTCTCCTGCCATCTGCTTAAATAAAAAGCTCCTTGTAGCACTACAAAAGCAATGTGCCATGGGACAGATGTTGTGATAACCACTCTCTGCTTTTCACAGACTTGCCACCTTGTTGAGAGGTGAATTTCAAAAGGATCATTACATTATTTGTTCTGCTTAAAGTGATGTGAACTCCCCCATGAATAGTGAGTGATTTATGACGAGGATCCTTATGATTAAGAGGACATGAAATGCACTCATTAGCCTCAAGAAAGATAACTGGAAAATGACTGAACTATTACTTTTGTTATAATTCAGTGACATAATTACCATAGATAATTGATGCAATCATTCTGCGTCCTTTGGTCAAGAATAAAAGGCCTGATCCTGAAAACCCTTTCTCACTTGAGTCCTCTCTGCTCATGCAAATAGTCCCACTGACTTCAATGAGACTACTCGCGCAGGATTAGTCTTGTGTATAAGGGTTTACAAGACTGGGCCCAGAGGGTGCATTAACACTGGGAAAATTCAGACCCGTAATTCTCTACCTGGTCTGCTCAGAGCAAGGGTAGATGGCATAGCATCTGCACTACAATGTCCAGCATTGCTAGCACCGGTAGAGAACTACAAATCCAGATTTTTCCCATGTAGCCCCAGAAAGAACAACTTGAATAAGTTTTAAATTTCATCAAGGTTGTTTTTCATATATCAGTGGGTAATCAGTAGGAAGGAAGTGTATAAAAAGTACCTCCCAACGCAGCTATCTCTGGGCTGCTTTATTTTCCACACTTGAGATGAACTATCATTTTGTGTGTTGGATAGTCAGTGCTCTGTGTGGAACAAGGTGCGCTTTCATTTTCCTGACATTCATTTCCCCCACAAAAATGCACTGGAGCTCTGTTTCTACTTCCAACAAGTCCCTGGATGAGATGGATTGACACACTGCTCTAAGGACAAATTTCTCAGTATTCATAGTAAGATTCAGAATGGCTGATTTCTCCGACTGATCAGAGCAATGAGTATTTCCCAGTACTCTTTCAGTAATACCAGCTCCAAGCTTACATACTGAAATGGCTGACATGACTTTATCATGGAATTACTTGACCATAATTTACAGTTTTGCTCCTGAATACCACTTTATGGTCTTAGCTTTCAACACTTTTCGTTCTCTCTCTTTCTCCGTTAGGTGAGCTGCATGAGGAACTAAACTGAGATCTCCCTGTCAGGAACCGGTTTGAGCCTAATCAAGTAATTAACTTTTCTTATATATGAAAATCACTGTTGTATCTTAGCTTGAGTGGCCCCTTTTACATTTCTGTTTCCAGTAGCCCCTGCCATATCCTGGCCTCACTTATTCCTGATAATATGGCCGGACATCAGTCATTCTGCTACTCAGCTAGAATTTTCTAGCTCTGTTCCTTTGCGCAGATTGTGTTACTAAATGAGGAAGATTCGGAGACCAGAAAATTGAGTTTTCAAAAGTATCTCCTAATTTTAAGTGCTTCAGTTTTTGGGTGCCCAACTTGAGATACTTCAGGCCTAATTTTCAGAGTGCAGAATATCTAAAAACCAGAGTCTAATTGTCTTAAATGTTGGAGGCACCCAAAACCAAAGGACTCTGTTATAAAATTAGGCTTTAATAAATAAACATACATGACTCAGAATCAACACATTTTGGCAAATTCTTTGTTACCTTATATAATGTATTGTCATGACTTCTGACCATAGAACACAATTTAGAGTGATAATGCTTGCTGCTATTCATATGCATAATATGTTGTATCTCATGTCTGCATGGAGAGATGAATCCCAGCACTGTAAAATAACTACATATTGTTACCCCTTTCTTGCTTGTCTCTGGGGCTGCAGCTGTACCAGGAAAATGGAGACCTGTAATTCTCCATCTGTGCAGATCTACCCTATATGACAGTGTATAATTTCTGGCTTTTGCCCATGTCATGTGATGGGCCAGGAAATACAGATTGGTCTCTTATGTGCACTCGCATTTTATGGTAAATAATATACGAAAAGCTAAAGGGAGAACAGTTTCATTCAAAGAGAAGGTGTTTCTGTATCTTTACCAGTGTAGGACAAATTGTTAGCACTATTTCTGCTTCTTCTGATACACAGAGAGATTTCCTTTGTGGACTTTGGATTAGGCCCATAGGCCCCAGTCCAGTAAATTAACTACGTGTGGATAGCTATAGCCACACAGAGCACAATCGAATCTCCATACGGGCTCAGACATGTGTGCACGCACAATGACTTGCAGGATCAGAGCCTTAGTGCTTAATATAGGTTCCCATTCTTTACACTTATACAATGAGTTTGATAACGTTTTTTAGCCTACAGTGTGTATTGTGAAAATCCTTGGTAGGTTTCTTTGCAATTCTTCTACGAGCTACATTAGCTATTCAGATATAAAGTTCATGAAAGTGCATACTTTTATGATATGTTATGTGACTATTGTCCCACTGGTTCTTTAGTACCTTCTTTGAATTTTCTAATGTAAATGGCCCCAAGAAGAATCTGCTAACACAATTTACCCTGTCCAATTACTATTACATATTCAATATGCTTGCTTAGTTAAGGTAAAAAGAAGTTTTCTTGGAGTACAGTTCCAATGCAACCCTCAGGTTTTATGCAGTTCTTTTTAGCTCTTGCCACATCCATTATGCGGAGACAGTGTAAAATCAGCCTTAAAATAACGTGATCAGATATGTGACAACTTCTGAAATTCACCCCAGATTTGCTTTCCTGATTCGCTTCTTTCCAGAATCCAAAGTTGTCATTAATAAAATGTATTTTTAAATGTTTGCACTTTCATCAGATCAGTACCACATTGCAGTACATTTTATAAAAAATCACTAAAAACGAGTCTCGAGTTAAATACAGTCACAGGAAAACCACATTAGGGGCAGTTCTTATTTGCAATAAGGCCACCATTCTGACAGTATAAAGGGAACTTAAAGTGGGCATAAATTGCAGTTTCTGCCACTTTAAGGCCTGTTTACATTGCCAGAGTGGTATAAAGGGGCCTTAATGTAAATGAGGCTCAGTCAGTCTGATGGACTGTAGTAGAGACACTGACAGACGGCACAATATGAACATGAAGAGCTTGCCACCATACCCTTTGCTCCTGTTTTAGGGTTTCTGTTTCAATCATTTCAAATTCTATTGGATTGCTTCAAATTGTCAAAGGGTTGTGTTTCTTTTTAGCTGTGTCTTGTCAACTTGCATGAGAGATGCAAAGCAAAAAGTCCCCATTCTGGACACTCCAAATACAGCCATAGGTTAGCAGTGAGATGATGTTACTCAGCCAGTCAGAATTTGTTTGCTTAGCTGTATCCCAGAATAATTTGAACCTCACAACAGTGGTTCACCATGAAGTAAGACACCACCCCAAACCTCCTTCTAGACTCTAGAGAGTAGTAAGTCACAGAATTCTAGAGAACCATCTGTCAGTGGTATGGAAAGTATAAAGATATTTTCTCCTTAGATCCAGGGTTTTCGACCTTTTTCTGTCAGCTCGGCTACTCCACAGACTGGACACTCAGTGCTTGAAGGAGGTAATGGCTCTTGCAATGATTCCAAGGAATTTTTTAGGAACTGGCACATTTTTTATTGGAAGCTAGTGATTTCTGAGTAGGACCTGGTTGTATGCAGCTGAGCAATTCTGTTTATGGGAAGACCAGAGGTAAGGAGTGACTGCAGGCTGACAACTTCTGTTCCCTCTAAAACAATGCCTGGTCACCTCATTTTGGGGTCATGACCCACACACTGATATACACTAATCTTTTATGAATGAAATAAGAGCCATATTTTCAGTGTTGGGATTTGTTGACTAATGTCTTGTTCATTCTACTGGGAGTCAGGCAGCCAAAGGCATTGAAAACTCTCCCCTTGCACTATGAGTACAATGAAACCACCAAAAGTATAACCCCTCAAAGTCCCTACATCTTATATTATTAATAAACCTATTAGAGATACTTGCCTGTTTAGAGGTGGGTGCCTCTAATGAGATTTTAGCACGTGTATGTCTGCACTGCAATTAGACATCCGCCAGTGGCCCATGCCAGCTGACTCGGGTAAGGGGCTGCATAACTGCAGTGTAGACTTCTGGGCTCAGGCTGGAACCTGGGCTCTAGGATCCTGTGATGCGGGAGGGTCCCAGAGCTCGGGCTGCAGCCTGAACATGAAAGTCTACACTGCAATGAAACAGCCCCACCGCCTAAGCCCCACAAGTTTGAGTCAGCTGGCATGGGGCAGCCTCAGGTTTTTATTTGCAGTGTAGACATAGGATTGGGATCTTGGGGCAAGCTCATTTGTAATCTTATTTTATTCTTGTTAACCAAATACTTTTTAATGCAAGAATATCTGCCCACCCCCTTTTTCTTTATTTAAACTGGAGGTTTTGCTAGGATGTTGGAAAGCTCATTCCAATGCAGCTCACTTTAAAATGCAAATCTGCATTCAGTCTGGTCAAATAATTGGGGGGCAAATATTCATGTATAATTACTGATGAAAAATGCCCGAATTAATAGTGATTTTTATTTGCAGTGCATTATTCTATTTATCTGCTCTAAACAGCATAAAGAGATTTCCATTCAGAGAACTGTATACAAGAGTTGGGCGAATTTTTTTCAGTAAATAGTAAATTTGCAAAATATATTTTGGGGGGCACTGAGATAATCCATTAATTTTGGTCAAATTTGACAGGTAGCTTTGGCCAGAAAAAAACATGAAAACAAACATTTTGAAAAAATCTAGCTGAACCGTTCAGAAATGTTGTTGCAAAATAAAAAGTTGAATTGAAACAACATTTTCTAAACATTTTGTTTTGAGCGAAAAAGCATTTTTTTCGTGTTTTTTGTTTGTTTTGTTTTTGTTTTTTGTTTTAGTAACAAAAATGAAAATAATCAGTTTTGGTTCTAAGTTAACCAATTTTTATTTTATTTTCCAGTATAGCCACTCAACTGAAAAATCAATAATTAACTCAGCTCTACTGTGTACTTAAATATTGTAAACAGTGGATTGTTCTTGTTCTCACAATGTGGATATACAAATGTTCTATGATAATCTTAAGCTTTTTATTTCCTGACTGTTCAGCAATTAAATTTTTAACTTTAATGTTGCATTAATGGATATTTTGTATTTTAATAGCATAGTTTACATTAGATATTGCTCACTTAACCAAAATATATTTCTTTGCAGGTTATCCAACACACAATACTTTATTCTTTGCTTTCAATTGCTAGTTGGTAAATACATGCTACTGGCCCTTGTAATTACACATTTTTGGAAATTAAGAGGTTTTATGTGTGGATCTAAATTGATATTGTCTTCGCTAAAGGTGCTTTTAACTTTTTAGTTTAGAGTAACATTGCCACCTAGTGGTCAGTTGGGCTGCTCATTATTAGATTCTTCCAGAAGAGCAGGTTTCAGAGTGGTAGCTGTGTTCGTCTGTATCAGCAAAAAGAATGAGGAGTACTTGTGGCACCTTAGAGACTAACAAATTTATTTGAGCATAAATAAGCTTTCATGGGCTAAAACCCACTTCATCGGATGCATGCAGTGGAAAATACAGTAGGACGATATATATACACAGAGAACATGAAAAAATGGGTGTTGCCATACCAGTTGTAACGAGAATAATTAATTAAGGTGAGCTATTAGGTGAGCTATTTTCAGCAAGAGAAAAAACTACATGCCACAAAGGGCCACAACAGTGGTTCCCTTACCCCACCCAACAATATTGTTAATCTATCCAGTTATACTCTTAGCCCAGCAAAAGAATCTGCCCTATCTCGGGGTCTCTCCTTCTGCCCCTCCACCCCCATGAACATGATACAGTTCTGTGGTGACCTAGAATCCTACTTGCGACATCTCCGACTCAAGGAATATTTCCAACACACCTCTGTACAGCATACCAACCCACAGAAATCTTCTTACCAACACTACAAAAAGAAGGATTCTGCGTGGACTCCTCCTGAAAGTTGAAACAACAGACTGGACTTCTACATAGAGTGCTTCCGCCGACGTGCACTGGCTGAAATTGTAGAAAAGCAACATCACTTGCCCCATAACCTCAGCCGTGCAGAACACAACGCCATCCACAGCCTCATACTCTGACATCATAATAAAAAAGGCTGACAAAGGAGGTGCTGTCGTCATCATGAATAGGTCTGAATATGAACAAGAGGCTGCTAGGCAGCTCTCTAACACCACATTCTACAGGCCTTTACCCTCTGATCCCACTGAGGGTTACCAAAAGAAACTACACCATCTGCTCAAGAAACTCCCTGAAAAAGAACAAGAACAAATCTGCACAGACACACCCCTAGAACCCCAACCAGGGATATTCTATCTGCTACCCAAAATCCATAAACCTGGGAATCCTGGACGCCCCATCATCTCAGGCACTGGCACCCTGACAGCAGGATTGTCTGGCTATGTGGACTCTCTCCTCAGGCCCTACACTACCAGCACTCCCAGATATCTTCGAGACACCACTGATTTTCTGAGGAAACTACAATCCATCGGTGATCTTCCAGAAAACACCATCCTGGCCACTATGGATGTAGAAGCCCTCTACACCAACATTCCACACAAAGATGGACTACAAGCCATCAGGAACAGTATCCCCAATAATGTCACAGCAAACCTGGTGGCTGAACTTTGTGACTTTGTCCTCACCCACAACTATTTCACACTTTGGGACAATGTATACCTTCAAGTCAGCAGCACTGCTATGGGTACCCGCATGGCCCTACAGTATGCCAACATTTTTATGGCTGACTTAGAACAACGCTTCCTCAGCTCTCGTCCCCTAACGCCCCTACTCTACTTGCGCTACACTGATGACATCTTCATCATCTGGACCCATGGAAAAGAAGCCCTTGAGGAATTCCACCAGGATTTCAACAATTTCCATCCCACTATCAACCTCAGCCTAGACCAGTTCACAGGAGAGATTCACTTCCAGGACACTACTGTGCTAATAAGCAATGGTCACATAACCACCACCCTATACCAGAAACCTACTGAGCGCTATACTTACCTACATGCCTCCAGCTTTCATCCAGACCACACCACACAATCCATTATCTACAGCCAAGCTCTAAGATACAATCACATTTGCTCCAACCCCTCAGACAGAGACAAACACCTACAAGATCTCTATCAAGCATTCTTACAACTACAGTACCCACCTGCTAAAGTGAAGAAACAGATTGACAGAGCCAGAAGAGTACCCAGAAGTCACCTACTACAGGACAGGCCCAACAAAGAAATTAACAGAACGCCACTAGCTGTCACCTTCAGCCCCCAACTAAAATCTCTCCAGCGCATCATCAAGGATCTACAACCTATCCTGAAGGATGATCCCTCACTCTCACAGATCTTGGGAGACAGGCCAGTCCTCGCTTACAGACAGCCCCCCAACCTGAAGTAAACATTCACCAGCAACCACACACCACACAACAAAAACACTAACCCAGGAACCTATCCTTGCAACAAAACCCGTTGCCAACTTTGTCCACATATCTATTCAGGGCAGGGCCAGCTCTAGGTATTTTGCCGCCCCAAGCAAAAAATGTTTTGGCTGCCCCCCCACCCCAGCCCTGGCCTCCCTCCGCAGCGCCCTGCCGCCCCAGCCCCTGGGCTCTCCCCCCCACCCGCACCCCCTGCCGCCCAAACTCTGGGCTCTCCCCCCAACTCCACCCCTGGGGTTCCCCCCACCAGTGCTGACTCCGCCTGCTTCCCCCCTCGCCTCCAGCCGGTCCGGCGCTGGCAGGGTTGGGGTAAGCAGCGGGGCTCCCAGGCTGCGCCTCAGCCCAGGGTCCCTCCAGCCGGGGCTCCCGCCTCCAGGACCGGCCGGGACCCGGGATGGCAGAGCCGTGAAACCGCCTGGCAGAGGGCTGAGGAGCTGGGGCAGGGCAGCCCCAGAGAGAGTGGAGCCTTGGAGAGCGGGAAATGGGCCCCATACGGCAGTGCCCCGGGCACCAGTCCCCACTATGGCCCCACTGCTGCTGCTCGTGGCCGCCCTGCCGCAGTCCCTGGGTGGCTTGTACCGCTTCGCCCAGCCCCGGCTGCGGCGCTGGGGGGCGGCCGCCCTGCGGCACCTGCTATAAGGTGCGGGCACTGCTCCCCGACAAGAACCGCAACGGCCCCAGGGCGCCCCCTGTGCAGGACACGCTGCTGCTGCAGGGGTCCGCTCTAGGCTTTTGCCGCCACAAGCGTAAAAAAAAAGGCTGGCTGGAACGCCGCCCCTGAAAATGTGCTGCCCCAGGCACCTGCTTGGTTTGCTGGTGCCTGGAGCTGGCCCTGATTATGCCCGAGTCTTTCACTGCTGCCAGAGCCTTTCACTGCAGCAGGGCAGGCTCCCACAGGGGACACTACTCTGCTAAAAATAGCAATGTAGACATGGAAGGCACCGCTTGGGTGTGGAGAGAGCCATGTGGGGTATATACTCTAAGATTCTGGCATGTCTCTATCCTACTTGCCTTAGCAATGCTCACCATCTACATAGTACAATAGAACCCCGTATAGCTGAGCCTCCATTATCCAGCTCTCCGGATTAGCTGAACTGGGGCTGACAGCAGGTGCCCTGCCACCCGGGGCTGAAGCTCTTTGCCCATTTGCTGGATTATCCAAATTTGTAATGATTGGATCTGGCTCCAGTCCCACTTAGATCGGATAAGTGGGGTTCC
>NW_023260522.1:19611-67540 GCF_013100865.1 Trachemys scripta elegans
GTATGCCTGGTGACACTGTACACTGACACAAGAGTTATCCTGTGGCATTAGCTTATTTTAACAGTAAACTGCTTCCAGAAGAATTTATCACTCGTGAGATCAGAAAAACAGCATAATCTGGGGTCTGTGGGCAGCTTAGGGAATGTAGGTTTTTATAGTCTTCTAAAACTTCTGGGTGCTTATCTGAACTCTGAATGTTTTGAAGTTCCCCATCACTGGTGTCACTGTACTGATGCTAGTTTATGGCATGCATTTACTTGCTGTTTGCCTGCGGTAATGGGTTTGCATGTTTTTCATTTTATTCCCTTCTCAGTACTAGAAGCAGGACAAGAATTGTTTTAAAGGGGAGAAGGAAAATATTTCAGTTTGGGAGAGCAACGGTCAGATCTGCGCAATGCTTTGGTTACACATAGGCCTTGTGTGCACTTGCAACGTGTAGGGTATGTGTAGCTACACACACCGGTGGAAAGCTGTGTCTATGCTGCACTGTGTTGCTACACATGTCAGTGAAAGGCTCCGGTGGGGGAAGGCAGCAGGGAAAGGCTAAGACTGCTGGAGTCTTTCCCCACTGCCTCTGCCCTGCCCGAGTCTTTCACTGCTGCCAGAGCCTTTCACTGCAGCAGGGCAGGCTCCCACAGGGGACACTACTCTGCTAAAAATAGCAATGTAGACATGGAAGGCACCGCTTGGGTGTGGAGAGAGCCATGTGGGGTATATACTCTAAGGTTCTGGCATGTCTCTATTCTACTTCCCTTAGCAATGCTCACCATCTACATAGTACAATAGAACCCCGTATAGCTGAGCCTCCATTATCCAACTCTCCAGATTAGCTGAACTGGGGCTGACAGCAGGTGCCCTGCCACCCAGGGCTGAAGCTCTTTGCCCATTCGCCAGATTATCCAAATTTTTGATAATTGGATCTGGCTCCTGTCCCACTTAGATCGGATAAGTGGGGTTCCCCTGTCTTTATCCATGTGGTAGGGAGACGTGCAGAGTCTGTACTCTATACGCCACCATAAGTGTAGACATACCTATACACATCTAAAATACTGAGACAGGATCAGAGTTGAAGACCCAGCTGACAGGTCTATTATTATTATTTGTATCATGTGAGTGCCTAGGAACCCTAGACTTCGACCAGGACCTCACTGTGTACATTCTATGGACACTGTACAAACACAAGGTCTATCTAGTTTGACTGGTGCTGTTCCTGGCTGAGGTTAATATTTTAGTATACTTTTAATAGACCTTTATTATCGCTATGACACCTGTGACTATCTGTGGGTAGTTTATAGATCATAAGAAACAGTTATGATTAGGTGAATTGTGACTAAAAACAAGCTGTTGCTGCTGCTGCTGAAAATATGGTTTGGTGTATGAAAGTATGCATTGACTTTCACAACCGAACTTTGCCTGTGCTGTCAGTTCTGCTGTTCTTGAACTTCGCTGTTTAAGTGATGCTGATTTTGTGTCCTGCCTGCCTAGCCTAAGTTCTACTGTATATGCCTCAGCAAAGCTGGAAAAAATGCTGACTCATGATTTATTGCTGTTCTTTTTGGCTAACTTGGGGAACTGTGTAGGTAAAACAATTCACCTCGCAACAGGCAAGCGACTAGCAGTCAGACCATTGATTACGTGTGAGGACCCACTGGGTTAGATCTGGGGGAAAGAAACTTGGACACGGGCAAGAGGGCCAGAACAAACACCTGCCTCCCACTGATTTCACTAGCATATGAATCAAGCCCTAACACCAACCAATTAACAATTTTTCTTTCTTCCTTCCACTGACCCAGCCACTCCCTTCATCTACAGTGCACAAAATTTTAAGAAATGGCCACTATCCTGCTCGGGCATGAAATTCCAAGATCATGAAATTTCTCCAAATGGAACAAATATTTTCAAGTGAAATTTTGTGAAAAAATGGTCACTAGTTTGACACTTCTCTTGTTGCACTCAGGTAGCCTGACTTTTATATGTGCTCTGAACCACACAAAGCAAGGAAAGGGGATCTGCAAGTGATAAAACCAAGTACACTTACAGTAGAAGACAAGCTACTTGCAAACAAATGGAAGCACTGAAAAATCCTTTCCTAAGGAAGCAAACACTGCTTCAAAATAGAATAAAGTGTGATTTGCATATTTGCACTCCCATTAAAGCCAACAGGACTTTTCCCTGTAGAAAATCTCCCCCCGCTATTTGTGATGCCATTTCCCTTGCTGTAGGTATTAATAATAAATAATAACCAGACTCTGTGTTTCTATAGCATCTTCCACTAAAGATTTCAAAGTTCTATTCTTTCAATTTCCCTGGTGCTTATCCAGAATTCCAGGTATCTCCCAAATATTAAAACACTCTGGTATAAATCAGAATAGATCTGTTGACTTCCATGGAGCCTTGCTGATTTACATCACTTGAGAGTCTGACCCAGCATTTGAAATCCTAAAAATGTTCAATATGCTGTTAGGATCCACCAACTATCTAGTTAATAGTCTCACACAGAAACCAAAGAAACTCAGTCAATATGGGAATATCCAAAGACTTGACCTGCCTCATCCTGTGTTCTCCAGCCCCTCCATCTATGAACTCTGACAGCCCTGAAAGCCTGTGCAAAAAGATGCACTTTGCAGCATACCTTGGATTGTTCAGACTCTGAAGGACCAAGGAGAGAAGTGAATTTCATAGCCAACCTCTCCTCAGGGAGAATGTCCTGCCATGATTTCCTCTCATTTATAATGAGGGAACGTCCAGCTTGAGCATCTCTACTGATATCCACTGCGGCAACATAAAACAAGTGGCCCCTCAGGAAGCCAGGGTCTGTGCCACTTAGAACTTTCTGACTTAAAACATACAGCGACTTGAACTTCTGTAAACTGTAGGAAACCAGGGCAATTCTCTGGCTACTGATGTTATATGGTCCCTGCTGAAAAATAGCCAGAGTCACTAGCATCAAGTGTTGATTTCTTGAGGATGGGAAGGACTACTTTGTGTTTCAGAGTACATGGTGGAATGCCCTTCCTAAGAGCGTTGTTTATATTGTTAAGGAACACCTAAGATTACTATAACTGAAAGAGTTCAGAGGAAAACAGTAGTGTATCTTTCTTTCTCCCCACTTTACTTTGCATTTAACAGCACTTTCACTTTTCATTTAGCAACAAGAGAGAAAAACAAATAGGAAAGCATGACTTTAAAACCACATAGATTGGTAGGGAGTTTCAGGGACAAGGGTAGTATCTGAAACTACTGTTAACTCATGTTTTAAAATTGAATAGGCTTCAAGTTGACAGTGACCCTTTAATCTGCTGGACATATTGCAAGGCCCACCTTTGCTCCCAGGCCTTTGGGGAGAAGGCTGTGTGAAGGGGAAAGGGAGGTTTTATATTTTATTTGAAGCATTATTGGTTACTTGTTTTCTGTAGCTTTGGGGGAGCTGGGTATTTGTGGTGGGTGAGCAGTTTATTAATTGTTGCTTTATGACATTAATGAAATTCTAATTTTAATTGCTGACAAGGTGAATGCCTGTTAAATTATTTGCCATCTTTTCCAAATCAAAATACATAAAGGCTAGATTGTGACTTTAGGCTCAGTGCTCGGCCCTGAATGAGAGGTGATGCATAAACTGTACTAACCTAGCAGGAGTCTCAGAAGGCAGTGTGACAGGTTCTCTCTGAGGGACCGTATAGAATTCACTTTCCCACTGGTCTGACAGAGCCTGGATTTGTTAATCTTACAGGCATGTGCAGTGCTCCTATTTTCTCACTGGTATTTCTCTGGAGGGCTGAAAGCTGAAAGACAATTTAGGTGGTGTCTTATATCACTGGACTTTAGCTCTTGTGAGACTCTGTTAATATAGTACTTGGGAAAAAATGATGAACTAAGGTTTTGTGTGGTAATTTTTAAATAGCTAACCTCGTGTTTAAAGTTCTGAGAAGTGCCCAGAGCTCTGTACAGGTATCAGGGAATCTAAAGAAAGGTAAATGCTAAAATACAACATTACATTAATATGGAGTAATTATGAGCTGAATGTAGCACTCGGAATGTTTGCTTAAAGTAAATGTTCAGACACATTTACTACTATATTAAAATAAATGAACCCAAGATTCTCTGTGCTCTGGGTAATTCAGTTCAGAGAAGAATGTACATTTATGTAAGTCACAATAAATCTATTTCAAACACATACATCTACCTCTTTCAAAATACAGAACTCCGTTCACATGTTCCCAAGACGTTTCCTCTATATTGTTGGAGAAAAGCACCTAAATATAAATGCCTCCTGTTCTGCATGCATTCAGAACAGACATTTGTATCCCCAACTGTAATTTTGTTTCCATGCTCTTTCCAAATGTAAAAACTTTCCCCTCCCCACTTCGAATAATATAATTACACCTTACTGAATCTCTTTTATAGACACTAAAACATTACATTGCCTCTAACCAGTTTCCTTGTTAGGATGGAATACGGGGGATGTGTTTCCAGTTACAGTAATTACCTTAATTTTGTGGGAACATAAGATTGCTGTATAATCAGCTATTACTAATGCAATTACTCTAACAAAAATGGCTCACAAAGAGATAGTGTCAGGGTTATTCGTACATCAGCACAGATTGTAGTAATTTAATACTGAGTCATATTTGTCTCTGAAGTGGATAATACTGAATGCCAAATATCCACATTATAATGAAGATTTATGAAAGCATTATTTTGTGGTATGCTCAGAGGACTGTTTTTTGGTTTTGCAAGTTCCCTACACGCCTCTTCCTGGGCCTAATATCTTAATAGTATTACTATTATTTGTATTACAGTAGTGCTTGGAGGCCCAAACCAAGATTGGGGCCCTGTTGTGCTAGGCACATACATATAGGGTATGTCTACACTGGCAGAGTTACAGCACTGGCAGTTACAGCGCCGCTCAGAGAGCATTGAGGGGAAACTGCTGTTGTGTGTTCACACTGTCAGCTGCTTGCGCAATAGCCTGTTCACACTTGTGGCACTTGCATCGGTATTCGGAGCGGTGCACTCTGGGCAGCTATCCCTCAGAACAGCTCTTCCTCTTCTGCTGCTAAGAGTTATGGGAAGGCGGAGGGGGTTGTGGGGCATCCTGGGTCCTGTCCCATTGCCCCGTGATGCATTGCTTCGCATCCCAGCAATCCTTGTGCTTCCATCCGCATTTGGTGCCATCTTTCAACGGTTTGTGTACTGTGTACTCTGCCTTTTCGGTCTGAAGGAATGGATGACTGTTGACCAATATGCTGCTCGCTCTTATTAACACGTCACGAGTGGCAGTGGAGTTACTCCTTAAACTACAAAGGCAAGAGGAGTTCAACATTGATTTCGCCATGTGTAGTAGCTACAACACAAGATTGCTTGTGACATTCACGAAGGTGCTGACCACAGTGGAACGCTGCTTTTGGGCTCGGGAAACAAGACTGAGTGGTGGGATCATATCGTCATGCACGTCTGGGATGACGAGCAGTGGCTGCAGAACTTTCATATGAGGAAAGCCACATTGATGGGACTGTGTGATGAGCTCGCCCCAGCACTGTGGCGCAAGGACACAAGAATGAGAGCTGCCCTGTCATTGGAGAAGCATGTGGCAATTGCACTGTGGAAGCTGGCTACTCCAGACTGCTACCAATCAGGATTTCTGGAGTACCTGCTAAGTTTTAGTGTCTTATGAAGAAAGTTGTGGGAGACATGAATTTACTGCAAGTGTTAGTTTATTTGGATGACCTGATTGTATTTGGAAGAACCTTGGAGGAGCATGAAGAAAGACTTCTTAAAGTTCTAGATCGGTTGGACGCCTATGGGTTGAAGCTTTCGATTGACAAATGCCAGTTCTGCTGAACCTCAATGAAGTACATGGGTCACATTGTGTCTCAAGAGGATGTGAGTACTGATCCTGACAAAATAGATGCCCTCACTACATGGTCACATCCAAGTAATTACAGAGGACTCAAGACCTTTCTTAGATTTAGTGGCTGCTATTGCAGATTTGTAAAGAACTATGCTACCATTGTAAAACCCCTGAATGATCTTAACCGGGGGTACCAGTCCAGCAAGAACAAATCTAAGAACAAATCCAGCAAGAACAAGAATAAGGGGAGGTCCCCAAAGGCTCCTGAGCAGAGACATTATGGCCCCTTAGAACCATTTGGACCACGGTGAGATGAGAGATGTGAAAGGGGCATTAGTGATGGTAGAGCAGTCAGCTGAAGAAGAGCCATGTGAGTCGTCGAGAGCCAGAGGCCCATGAGTCTTCATGGGTGTGTTGCAGAAGCTCTAGGTCTGCCCCCTGAAAGCATGCCATCTGCCTCAGTGAATTATATTGTGTTGGACCAATCTCCATTGCCCATGCTCAATGCAGCTGACTTGCAAGAAGCCCAGCTGCAAGATATTGAAATTTGTGATACACTACTTGCCAAAAGGGAGGGGCAAAGTCCCACTGCGGTTATCCCACTTAACCCTGAGGGTAAACTACTATTGAGAGAATGGAACAAACTAAAACTGATTCAGGGAGTGCTGCATCGAATTACCACTGGCCCTTTAGAACAACAATGAACACAACTAGTGCTACCAAAAGAGTACAGAGCCCTGGCCATGAGGGCACTGCATGATGACTTTGGACATTTAGGAATGGAGAGAACCCTGGAACTTATTTGTAGTAGGTTCTATTGGCCCCGGATGGTGGAAGGTGTTCATAGGAAATGTGAGACGTGCACTCAGTGTGTTCAATGGAAAACTCTGCCCACTAGAGCTGCATATCTGAAGAATATCACCAGCAGCAAACCTTTGGAGCTGGTATGCATTGACTTCTTGTCTTTAGAAGTGGACAAGAGGAATGTCAGGAATATTTTAGTAATGACTGACCATTTTACACATTATGCACAGGCATATCCCACACGTGACCAGAGGGCCACCACCGTCGCTCGAGTGCTGTGGGAGAAATATTTTTCAGTGTATGGGTTCCCAGCTCGTATATACTCCGACCAAGGGCAGGACTTTGAGAGTCACCTTCGGAAGGAGGTGCTGAGGATAACAGGAATTACAAAGTCTAGGACAATGCCTTATCATCCACAAGGTCATCCTCAGCCAGAGAGGTTTAATCGAAGTCTGTTAGATATGTTGGGGACTTTACAGCCACAGCAGAAGGCAACCTAGAGCCAGCATGTTGCGTTTTTGATGCATGCCTACAACGCCACAAAGAATGATGCTACAGGAGTCACCCCATATCTCTTGATGTTTGGGCGAGAACCAAGATTACCCATAGACTTGTGCTTTGGCATATCAGGATGTAGACAGCTATGAGACTCATCAGCAATATGTATCCCAACTAAGAGAAAAGCTGTGGGATGCTTATTGCTTAGCTACGTCTGCAGCTCGGAAAAACTCAGATCATAACAAGCATCGGTATGCTGCTAGGGTGTATTCGCAGGAGCTCCAGCTGGGGGATAGAGTTCTGCTGCCAAATTTGGGTGTTGCTGGCAAACACAAGGTAGCTGACAGATGGAAGGCAATACCTTACCTGGTGGTGGAAAAACTGGGAGATCTGCCGGTCTACAAGATTAAATCTGAAGTGGGGCCAGGGCAAATAAAGACAGTACGTAGAAACCTTTTACTCCCTGTGGGGTAGTTGGTAGGCGCCCTTTACGAAGTGGATCACAACATGGAAACTGGGCAGAACAAACGTGCTAGACCATCATCCAACATGGACAGCGGGCCCCCTGTGGCTAATCTATCCCTATTCAGCACACTTGAGAGTGAGTCTGAGGAGGAAAACACTACCATAGTGTATCCTAGAATGGAGACGAGATTTTGGGCTCGATCAGCTGAACTGAGGGAGAGAGCCACTTCTTCAGCCCTAAACCCCATGGCGGAAGTATTTAGACCCGTTGCTGACACACCCATGCCACCAATGAGACCGCCCTGCGATGACACATCCAGGTTATTGGACAGTGGAGATATACAGATGGAAGGTGTCCTGGATGCCTTGGACCTTCCACTACTAGAATCAGAGATGCAAAGGCCTGTGCCAGTAGCCGAGGGATCCTCAAAAGAACCCTCACCATCCCTTGCCCAAGAAGATGTCCCCCCCTGCTCCTGCAATGCCTACTCTCTATAGATGAGACAGGGTTATAAGGCCAGTAAGCCGGTTAACTCATGATGCACCTGGGGTGGCTAGTGAAGAATCAATACACTTAGTTCACAGGCTTGTGGAAGCCATAGTGGGTTTCCTGAGGCCCTTTGGGTGAAACTAATGAATTTGGCATAATATGGAGTGTGATTTGTCGGGATGACAAATTCTCGGCTGCGGGGAGGATGTAAGCAGAGTCTGAATGAGCTCTCCCCTGACATCTAGTGGTGAGCTGTGTGGAAAAAGACTTCAGGAGCTGATCTCATTTGCATGGGCACACTCACCTTGCCTAGGTGCTCAGCATGATGGCATTGCTTGCCCAAATGATCACTTGTGGCTAATGTTGGATCCCCAGTCTCATTGTTATTGGGGCAGGAGTAATAAAGGGTTGTTATCCTTGTTGTGTGAACCGAGGGCAACAGAACTGCACCTGGCATACCCCAATGGAGGGACTCAGCCTCAACTGAACGGCACTTGCTAGGCAGGGAACATTGGTTCCAAAGCCCAGTGAGTTGAGAGAGGGTGTGGCACAGGTACTTGGTGGTGTGGGCCCTGTTTAAGGGTTCTAGACACCATTCGACCCTTTCTTTCTCCATGGTATAATAAAAGAGCTAATTTAGATTCAATTGAGAGTCTTATTACATGCTGCAGAGCTACTTTGGGACAGTATCTCTATTGCAACAGACTGCCCAGTGTGCACCAATAGTGAGGCTCCCCCACTAACAGCTGAAATCACTGAGAGCTGTGTTAAGTGGAGGGCCCTGAAGACATCTTGGTGAGTGGTCAGCTGGGCAGCTGGTGGAGAGGCGCAGCAAGTGGCCAGCAGGGTGGCTGGCAGAGAGGTGCGGCAAGCAGCCAGCAGGGAGGCTGGTGGCGTGGGCCAGAGCAGAGCCCCGCAGAGAGATGTGGCAATCGGCTGTTGGGGTGAGGACTGAGTGCTCGAGCAGTGGAATGTGTAAGGTGCCTCCTTAACCCCCCCGCCAGAAAGATTAATAAGGCCACACAAGAAGGGTGTGGCAGAACTGCGAATTGAACCGAGGTTTCCTGAGTTCAGTACCTCCAGTTCAGTGCCTTAGACATAAGACCATCTCTCTCCAATGTAAAATACTGTGTAATGCAGATATAGCCTGCATTCTAATTAGTGCCATTTTTAATCCCACTAATCATTCAGAAGAACAGAATTTATTTTACTGAAAAATGGCAGCAACTAGGCCTGCTGTAATTTAAGGAAATTAAACTGAACATTGCATAGCATAAAAAGAAACTCCATCAGATCAACATCTATATGAGGGAGACAGAGAGAGGAATTAAATAAAAGACATTCAGAGTTTTAAAAATAAATTATGTGCAGGATCATGAATAAATGATTCAGGAAATACACTTAAATTATGATGCATTTAAACAGTAAATTATAATGTCCTTTTCAAATGTAATTTAAAGTTCAGAGCAGAGGGAGGGAAAGTCCCCCACCTCTGTTATTTTTGTGAGGAGTGGACTCAACACAATGTTTGTCATAGGAATGCATTGTGTTTGGATATTTGTGTAGTTTTCGTGAAAATGAGGTTTCAGTATTTATTTGAAACACATGATATTCAATGTTAAATACCAAAATGCATTGAGAAGTCTGCTTAACTTTCTGAATAAGGAAAGACTGCAGACAGGAAGAAAGATATTATAGTAAGATAAATTGTCAGACCAGGCCAAAGGTTCAACTAGTTTGGTACCTTTTCTCTGTAGTTGCCAACACTATAAGTTTCAGAAGAAAGTGTAAAATCCCCATGTTGTTGAAGCTTAATAATAAATAAACAACAACAATAATAATAATGGTGCAATACTATACCATAGAGGGAATCCCTTCATGTCCTCAGCTGATGATCAGCTGATGAAATTAAGTTTATTAATTACTGTAGTTTTCATTTTGCTAGTATAATTGCTGATATTTCAAAACTCTAAATATTTGCACATTTTAAATATTTGCATGATTTGATAAGACTATTCCCCTCTGATTATCTAATTTAAATGCTTTATGTCTAAATAAAATAGGTGAAATTCTGTTCACCAGTGTAAATCCATTGGAGTCAGTGGGGTTACATTGATGTATGTGAGAGGAGAATTAGGCTCAATATACAGTATCTGTATATAGATTGATAAAGGATGGATTGGAACTCTGCTGTACAATACTGAACTGAAATTTCCTATTAGTGCAGTTCAACTGGATATGATGCAAAAACAGGCATCCTGAGAAAGTCTTATTGAAGAATTTTTGCTTCAGAGGGTTTGTCTACATGGTGTAGCAATGCCCACTAAAGGGGTGTGAATTTTAAAGAGCACCAACATGCTGTGTACTAACTGGCCTCTCTAGACCCTGGTAGCGCACACTAAATGCTCCCTAGTGCATGTTCCTGTAGTGCTGTTGAATCAGTAACTATGTTACTGCGCAGTAGGGAACATGTAGTGTACACCAGGAGCAGGGGTGAAAGTAACTTAAAGGACTTACCGGTACCCCGGAGTCCTTAGGAGGGGGCAGGGCCTCAACTGGAAGAGGCGTGGCCTTTGGAGCCCCGGGCACTTTAAATCACCATCGGAGGGGGCTCCCGGCTGCCGCTGCTACCCCCAGACCCCGACCTCTGGTGGAGCTTTAAAAGGACCGGGGCTCTGCTGCAGTAGCAGCAGCCAGGAGCCCCTGGCCCTTTAAATCATCGCCAGAGCCATGCCGCCGCTACCCCAGGGCTCCAGCAGCGGGACTCGGGGGGCGATTTAAAGGGCCCCAGAGGGTAGTGGCAGTGGGAGCCCTGGGCCCTTTAAATCGCCGCCGGAGCCCCACCGCCGCTACCCCAGGGCTCCGGCAGGCTCTGGGGACGATTTAAAGGGCCCGGGGTGGTAGCGGCTACCGGAGCCCTGAACCCTTTAAATCGTCCCCAGAGCCCTGCTGCTGGAGCCCTGGGGAGGTGGCAGTGGGGCTCCGGCAGCTATTTTAAGGGCCGGGGCGGTAGCGGCTGCCGGAGCCCTGGACCCTTTAAATAGCTGCCGGAGCCCCGCCGCTACCCCAGGGCTCCGGGAACGATTTAAAGGGCCCGGGACGGTACCTGCAGCAGGCGCCCAGGCCCTTTAAATTGCCGCCCAAGCCCCACCGCCGCTTCCCCAGGGCTCCGGGGATGATTAAAGGGTCCGGGGCTCTGGTAGCCGCTACTGCCCCGGGCCCTTTAAATCATCCCCGGAGACCTGGGGAGGCGGCGGCGGGGCTCCAGCGGCTATTTTAAGGGCCAGGGCGGTAGCGGCTGCTGGAACCCCAGACCCTTTAAATCGCCACCCGAGCCCCACCGCCTCTTCCCCAGGGCTCCAGCAGCAGAGCTCTGGCGTCAATTTAAAGGGCCTGGGGCTCCAGCCACTGCTGGGAGCCCCAGGCCCTTTAAATTGCCACCAGGGGAAGCCAATCCGTCCCGGTATAGCGCACCAGCTCTTGCTGGTACGCCGTACCGGGGCGTACCGGCTTAGTTTCACCTCTGACCAGCAGGGTCTACGTGGGCCAGTTAGTGTGCAGCATGCGGTGTGCTTTAGAATTCACAACCCTCTAGCATGCATTATCAAGCTGTGTAGACAAACCTTGTGATAAATTAAGCTATTAAGACATTAATTTCAAACACTGATTCTAGAAATTGCTCAAAATACAAAATGCTGTAGCATGTAAATTACCTATAAGCAGTATAAGATACTGATTGTCAAAAATAAGTTCTGAAGCATACAATATCTCTTATGCTTTATTTGCTTTTTTATACATATGGTTCACAACAAAGTTATATTAAATAAAAACAATGACATTAGAAAGAAGATTTAGGCTACCATCCAGCAAAGCACATAACTTGCTTAATTTTATTCACGTGAATAGTCCTTGTTGAAGGTGATGGGATTACCCAGGTGATTAAATTTAAGCCCATATTTAAACGCTTTGCTGGACCAGGGACATAGTGGAAGAATACTATGAGAAATAGGAAAAAACAAATGAAATAAAAACACTGCTCTGTCATATCAAACTCCAGTATAGAGCAGTGTGGAAGGGTTTTTAGAACATTAGTATTTGTGATAACATATAAAACTTGGAAATAAATAGATTAAATATTTATTGTGAGAATAAAGGTGGATCTAAGTGAGGATGCAAAAATGTGAACACCTTCAAAATACAGTTATCTGCAGGTAGATTGAATATTGACAGGTACAGTATATATGTACCAAAAACAAATATTCACAAAACTCCCACAAAAATGGGCAGTGACAGTTTAATCTTTTTTAAAGTAGTGCAGCTCTACTCATTGTAATTGGAAGAGCAGGTGTGGAGATAGGTCTAGAGAAAACTTTGAGGCCCTAGTTTTCAGCTGCGCCTCCATCCAATCTCCATTTCTGCAGGTGTTTTTGGGCAGCTGTAGTGAACTGCACATATAAATATCAATCATTCACATCTAACTACCAGATTTGTGGGAGCAAAATTGCAACTGCAAAAATGAAGGCTATATCTAAAAATCTTGGTTTTAATATTTAATTTTTCCCCCAAACTGGAAAAGTGGAGAAAACACCAAAAGATGTATATTACAAGTTATAAGGTAGCTCTCTACTCTTCTGATTTTACTAAGTGCTTTCATAGTACTAAAAGGGGCCTAATCCTAATCCTAAATCAGGCCTCTGTTGGGGCCTAATCCTAAAATCATTGACTTAAATACCTTATTTAGGTAAACTCCTCTCAAAACCATGTAAATTATTTGGATTTCAATGGCAGTTTTGTTTGGGTAAAGACTTCAGAATTTGGCCCAAAGCAATTATGTTGTTTTATGGAAAATCCTTTAACATAAATAAAATATTCTAGGTGACTCTTAAATGATTTGGTCCTGATTCTGATCTCACTTAAATCACTGTAATTCAGAATCAACTGAGTTAAAGTCAATGAAGTTAAGCCAGTGTGAGATCAAAATCAGGCCACTGAGTAATAATAGTACTCAGAATATAGTGATGCTCAATAAAGTGAACACTCATTAGTTTTAGAATACATTGTACATTACTCAACTGTCAGCCCTTTGGACTTAAATTCTGAATGCAGAATCTGTGACAGGCATCTCCCAAACTCTTCCAAGATCATTTGCTCTGCTAGACAAACAGAGTAAGTTTCTTTTTCTGCCTCTTCAGCTTGTGCCAGGAGACAAGCACATGTTGCTTCAACCACTTCCCAGGATATACATGTAGTAGGTTGCCTGTCAGGAAAAAAACAACAATATAAACTATTTGAATAGTAAACACTCAATATGTGAAAGACAAATTACACTCTACTAAACTTACTGAAACTGAAAATACATAGAGCTGAGTCACTGTTTCTAGATAGCATATTCTTGTGGGACATCTTACTCCTCTACTTGTAACAGCTCTAGAAGCCAACAAGCTGCTTCTGAATCCTCCTAATTAATCACATGTAAGATAGTGTTCACACTAAGGGATAAGTGTATCCAAGTGCTGCACACGTAGTACAAGTTGGGAACGATGGTGCTATGAATTTTTTTCCTCTTTTGTAAGAAACAGTCAGATTCCCACCTTTGCAGTCAAGGAAGATGGTCTACCATTTAAGAGGCCTAGTCAGGCACCATGGTATATGTTGCAGGAAGCAACACACATTAGCTGGAAACATATTCTGCTAATTTTTAAGGAAAAGGCAGTGAGTGTCCTCTCCTGGCACACAGAGCCATCTTGCTTCAAGTCAACAGGATGACTCTTGTAACCACCATATGGTTGCCATCATTCCACTCCCCCTGCAGCATGACTCAAGAAAGTAATGGCAGGACTTAGTACTAACTAACTAATTAACTAACCTCACAAGCACATGCACAAACAGCAAGCCTACAAAAACTATTTAAATTAATCAAAATAAGTCACCAGTCAGTTTTTAAACCAGAATTAATAATACAATTAATTATATATATATATATATATATATAATATATATACACACACACACACACCTCTATCCCGATATAACGCTGTCCTCGGGAGCCAAAAAATCTTACCGCGTTATAGGTGAAACTGCATTATATCGAAGTTGTTTTGATCCACCAGAGTGTGTAGCCCCGCCCCACCCCCCCAGCACTACTTTACCGCATTATATCCGAATTCGTGTTATATTGGGTCGCGTTATATCGGGGTAGAGGTGTATATGAAGGTTAACAAACAAAAAGCAGTGGTTGATGCAGTGAAAAATTCATCCTGCATAGAAGCTTCTGGGCCTGATGCAAAGTCCATTGAAGTCAATGGAGAGACTCCTATAGATTTCAATGGGCTTTGGATCCTTATTCATGTTTATGATGTTTATTAGGATGGTCCCTAGGATGGGGCCCTGTTGGGCTGGGCACTGTTAAGAGCAGCAGACAGTTCAAGCCCCACATAGCTTACAATCTATCTGGGCAAGACAGACAACAGGCAGATGGGAGAGGGGTATAACATACAAGCAGAGTGAACAATGTGATCACCTGCAAACATTTTGTAAATGCCATTTTAAAAAAATTATTTGGCCACGATTTTGTTAAAAGGGGATTAGCTAAATCGAAAGACAAATGAAGGGAGAAGGGATGCTGAAAGTGAGTGGGACGGGGAGGACAGAAGGGGGGGCAGGATCAGGCCCTCAATCAGTAAAAAAGTAATTGCAGTTTGGTAAGTGGGTGTAATATTTATAAACCCTAAGCTATGCATAGTGTATTCCTAAATGGTTTGTCTTAAATGATCTTTCTAATCCTATAAATCCAAAATTATGTGTGGATCTACAGATATCTGTTATACAAACCATTAGTCAATATTAGTCACTATTTTTTAGATAACCCAGTGATGGGCACTTCAGAAAAATCTAAAATAGCTGGACAGATAGATGGACTTGATTTTGTTAATGCCAAATATTCACCTGTCTCTTCTAGATTTTGATAACATTTCAAATGTAGATGTTGAAACAAGGATGTTTTCTTCATTATTTCTAATCTCCGTGTAGTTGGGCATGTTCATTAGCGTTTTTCGATCTGGGCTTTCTTCATAATTTTTGCAACCAATGCATTTGCAAATAGAGGAACACATAATTTTTGCCTGGAAAACAACAAACACCAAAATCATAAATTACTAAACATACATAAGACTATCCATTGGAGCCATGCTACCACAGACTCACCCTGGCTGTTCCAGTCCTGGAGACTCCCAGAGGGAGACTAGAGAAAAGTCAATAGAGCAAGAGGCTATTATCAGCTTTTGCAAGTATTCTCTGTGGGGCCACAGAGGGGAATGATTGGAATGTGTATGCCTCCGACCCTGCACATGGCCCACCCGCTCCTTCCCTCTAGCCTGCCTAGTCTCCTTCAGCTCCCCCAGCATGGACTCTAGACATGTGGAAGACTATGCTGGATCAGATGGCAGGGCAATGTCACAGAAGCAACTGGGCCACCATTCCACATGGACAGGAAAAATCTGCACTTGGGGCCTGATCCAAAAATCCAATGGGAAACTTTCCTCTGTCTTCAAATACTTTTGGAACAGGTGTGGGGCAAGCCCCTTAAGGAGTCACACAACTGAGAACTAGTGGAGCAAAGTTGTGCTTTGCTCCTCGCAACACAGCCTTTCCCCATCCCCTATACTGGAGCAAGGAGTGCAGCTGGCATAGGAGCTGGCTGAGAGCTCCTCCACCCCCATGGGGAAATTCTTAGCTGGTGAGCCACAGCGATCAGGGAAAAGAATCTGTCCCCCTAAGTTGAATAAGATTTAGAATGAACAATCTGAGAGGAGGAAAGAAAAATATTTATTTTTAGTGTCTAATATTATTTATGCAAAAACAGCTGGATCAGAACATATCCATTTCTATTAAGAACATGATTAATGCTAGGAAAGTTCTCTTGACTAACCTCAAAGCACTCACAATAATTCTTAAGGCACCCTGAGCGCTTGCAATTACATCCTTTGTTGTGGCGAGGTTTAATATCCNGGTTAATTTCCATACTGATTTTACAGAGATGATTTTTACCTTTTTCTTTAATTAAAAGCCTTCTTTTTAAAAACCTGATTGATTTTTCCTTGTTTTAAGATCCAAGGGGTTTGGATCTTGATTCACCAGGAGTTGGTGAAAGGAAGGAAGGGGAATGGTTAATTTCTCCTTGTTTTAGATCCAAGGGGGTTGAATCTGTATTCACCAGAAGTTGGTGGGAGGAAGGAGGGGGGATGGTTAATTTCTCCTTGTTTTAAGATCCAAGGGGTTTGGATCTGTATTCACCAGGGAATTGGTGAAGGTTTTTCAAGGCTTCCCAGGGAGGGAATCCATTGGAAATGGTGGCAGCGGGACCAGAGCTAAGCTGGGAGTTAAGCTTAGAAGTTTTCATGCAGGCCCCTACATTTGTACCCTAAAGTTCAAAGTGGGGATTCAGCCTTGACAGATGTCCTGTGTCAGTGTGATGAGTGAGCATCTGTAGGGAGCCAGGGTGGCTTCCCTCCGAACCTGAGGGTAAAGTGCCTTTCCCTCAGCCTGAGTGGGCGGGGCCAGCCCAAGCTCGCTCCACCCCCCGGAAGGGGAGGGGTGGAACAGGAAGTATAAAGGGCGGGGCCCTTAGCTCAGTTAGGGCAGCACCAGGGAGGGAGGCAGACACAGACTGTGGGCTGCTCCCTTCAGAGCCTGCTGCCACACCAGGGGAGGCCCTGGACCTGTGGAAACCTCACCTGGAGGACGGACTGGGGCTGCCAGGACTGCCCGCTGCCGAGTACCCAGAGGAACTGGAGGAGTCGGAGGGGGAGCGGGAGCTGCCAGCAGCCGAGTATCCAGAGGAACTGGAGGAGCCTGAGCCTGAGGGGGAGCCGGAGCTGCCAGCAGCAGACTACCCCGACGCACTCACGGGACCAGAGGGATTCGGGCGAGCAATCGGGTAGGAAGTAGCCCAGGGACAGAGCTGCACAGCGGTGAGTCTTTGTAGCGGGACGACCCCGCTGACCCAGTGGTGGGACCCTCGTTCTGCCACTGTCAGGGCCCTGGGCTGGAGCGCAGTGGTGTAGGGTGGGCCTGCGCTCCCCTACCCGGCAGAGCCACGCCGGGACCTTTGCCGGCGCTCCCCTGCCTGAGGGGCGCGCTACTGACCATGGCCGGCGCTCCCCTGCCTGAGGGGCGCGCTACAGACTCTGGCTGGCGGCCGCCCCGCCGCTAATTCCCCGCTGACGGAGGCGTGACCCAGGCCGGCCAGTGACCTCATAGCTCCCTACCGCCCCCTAGCGGGTAGGTGGGCCAACGCCGATCACAGCATCTGATGTAAAATTTCAATCAGTAATTAGCAAACACGGCATTTGTAGCAGAAAGATCAAAAGCAGCTCACGTGAAGGATGCTGTTGTGTTTCATAGCTCTTACACAAGTACCAAACATATCCTAGCACAATATTTGTGAAGATTGCATGTACAAAATCCCACTTCAGTCATGTTCAGATTCCTGAACAAACTTTAAGAAGCCAGTGATGTGTGAAACCTGATAAAGAAAGCAAGCTAATA
Organism: Trachemys scripta elegans; assembly: GCF_013100865.1. Lineage (NCBI taxonomy): Eukaryota > Metazoa > Chordata > Testudines > Emydidae > Trachemys > Trachemys scripta. The sequence goes on from NW_023260522.1 coordinate 37,266, forward strand.
ACTCGATTGCAATAAAATCAGAAAAGCCAATTACCCACAACCAAAACAGATACATCGATGAGGTACAAATGCATTGCCGTCTGGTTTAATCTATGTCTTAAAGGTAGCGTGGTCTTTTACATGTATGATGAGAGGCAGCAAGTGCTCTTTCTGTCGGACCAGAGAATTGCAAAGGAGGCAGCTCCAGCTGGACATTTCCTTCTGCTTAAACACCTGGCTGATGGGGATGACTTTGTTGAGTGGGTCAAACACAGGAGGACGCTTAATGTGACTGCAGTGGAAGTGAGAAGCACAGTCAATGTACCTGTTTTGGGGAAGTATGTCTTTGGTGAAAGCAGAGAGAGACACCTGTCTTGTGTTTTGAACACTGCTACTTTGCAGATACCTGGGAGTTGTAAACTTTGCTGTTGCTTTTTTACATTGGATATCGCTCCTAAGAACATCAAGCATTTAATGTGTTGTTCACCCTTTAGCTTCCATGACTACCAAATTTAATTTTATTAACATAAAATGAAATTGTTACTAAATCAAACTGATTTAAAGTTTACCAGCCTTTAATGGAACTTTTCACAGTCACATTTACAGTAACTTTTTTAAGTTAACATAGTTGTTTTTATTTTTACAGCATGATGAGAAATTAGCAGCAGGTAAAGTAAACCTATTTGTTCTATTCCAAGTAGTTAATGTCCATATTTTGAGCTGTTAATCTTCTTTTGATGTTCATAAATTTCACTGGTGTTGAATTTTTATAACCTAAATTCAAAAAATATATATTCACTACACATGTTCCTAATATGAAAACATATACAATGTTTAGTGTCCATGATTAGATATTATGGCCTGTTCAAACTCCCATTGAAGTCAAGGTCTTTCCATTGACTGCACTAGGAGTTGGACTGGGCCCTAAAATCAATAATATATAAACACCTGAATAGGACTCCACCTACTTTAGATGTAAAGATCCATCCCACCAAGTCTGGGCTACTGTTTCTAGCCCTCTTCCTTGCCAATTTAGTCTTGAAAACTTACATGAATCTAAACCAATTTATAGGGTAGAAAATTTGTTACTGATCTTTTTCTAAAGATTATAGTGTATTCGTGAGCTTTGTCCTCGCCCTCCCCTTCTCCCCCCCTCCCCACCCAACATACATACCCCTACAGCAGCCCAGACTTGGTGGGAGTCTGATGGAAAACAAGTTGCTCTTCCTGGAGTTTTTGTTTATTTTACTTTTTAGCAAATTCCCCAACATACACTGAGCAAAAACAAAGAGAAAAATACAACTGTTCATTCATTTCCTAGAGCAACAGTGAGTTGCTGAGTGACCTGAGCTAGGACTCCTTCTTATTTCCCCCTGGTAAGGCCTGTCACAAACACCATCCTTGTCTCTACCACTAAAAGGCCACGTCCTCCTGGAGCTCATTCCTTCCTGTCCCCATTGTAATTTGCTGCTGATTTGCTCACCCAGTCCCCAGTTGAGGAAAGCACTTAAGCACATACTTAAATCCATTCTTAATCAGGAAAGCATTTAAGTACATGCTGTTGCACTTCTTGGCACAAGTACTGACAATAATGGCCATGAACCCCTGCCCAGAGACAGGACTGAGGTAGGGTTTCTGCTGCTGCTGCATAATAGTGAGAGAAGATGGTATTGTAACAGCAACCACTTTTTGTGGCTTCATGGCAGCAATCAGAGAACTGGGGTATGATTCTGAACACTCCCAGCTCACCTTGTTAGGGCTGGTACCTTTTTGTATTTGCTTGTGAGCCAAGCTAATCCTGGGTGAAATCCTGGCCCCATTGAAGTTAATGGCAAAATTCCTCTTGACTTCAGTAGAGCAGGATTTCACCATTGTGCTGCCACATCAGAAAATGGGAATCTCCCCAGTGTGATGTTGCATCAGTGCACTGTAGTGTAGCTCCATGCTGTGATGCAGCATTGCAATGCCATTTCCTGTAATACTCCAGCATGCTTGATGGGAATGATTCTCATGTCACAAACTAAGCATATATTTTCCCCAGTAGCCTTCACTGTCTGTAAATTTGGCATCACCCTGGGCCCTGAATGTCACTGTTCTACCTGCATGACTTACGTGTACAACCCTGCCTGTTAGCACCTCCATCATTACCGTTGTGTGCACAACACTGCCACCGCTCCACTTCAGCTGAAATCCTCATCTGTTCCTTCATCTCCTCTTGTCTTCACTCCTGCAACTCCTTTCTCTCTGCCTTGCCCCACTCCCACCTCTGCAGACTCCCAGATGTGCAGAAGATTGCTGCCTGTCTTTTTGCCAGTCCAAAAATAAAGGCTTTTTAATGTAAATTTTTGCGTTATGCTATGAAATGGTCGAACCTCCAGTTTATACCTGGGATTTTCCACTGCACTCCATGCTGGCCTAACTCTGCTCCCATCAAAGTCAGTGGTTCACTGGCAGCAGGGTTAAAGTAACACTAAACATTGTGGAAAATCCTGCCTGTGTTCAGTCTTTTCCCCCGAGTTGAAGTGAATTAGCAAGGCAAGGGACAGATCCTCAGCTAGTATAAATTGTCCAGTGGATCTATGACAATTTACAGCAGCTGAGGATCTGCCCCGAGGGTTTTTCCTGCATCCCAGACCAAGACATTTATTTGTCTGGGTAACATTTTAAAAATCGACATATAAATGCTTATGGCAGATTTACTTGTATATTATATTTTAAAAATTACTTTTTAACACTGCATTTAAGTCCTCCAGGTCAAGCTTGTAATATTGCTCTTCACTATCAGAAGCATATCTTCTACCATCTGTTAAAAATGAAAAAAAGAGAGAGAGAAGTTACCAGTGAAAATGTTTTATCAATACATCATTCAAAACAAGGCACAGGTCTGGATGGTTTATTACAAATATTCAGTATGCATGTGAGAAAGCCACACTGAATCCAGACAAAGCTGTGATTTGCTGAGCTGTGTGAGGGAGCTGGCAACTCCTGAATCTTGACACTGACTCCTTCTTTGGCATTGGTCAGGTCACTTAACTTCTCTGACCTGGTCTCTACTAGTTAAAAAGGCATTGCAACAAACCATTAATTGAGCTTGCAATGCCTGTACAATCATAGGCGTGTGCAGCACATTTCATTAGGGTGTGTACCCAGGGAATTTTTTTTTTAAAGGTGAACATTTATTGAATAGTATCCCTGCGTCTGACAAAGTGGGTATTCACCCACGAAAGCTTATGCTCCAATACTTCTGTTAGTCTATAAGGTGCCACAGGACTCTTTGTCATTTATTGAATACTCAATTGTAAAGGACATTATTTTTATTCATCAAACAAACTAAAGAAACTAAAACTTAACTAAACATAATTTTTTTAAAATTAAGAAATAAACTTTACTTAAATTAAAATGCAAAGCCACTTTTTTTTGAGACATTGGGGTGTGCCTGGGCACACCCAGCACTCCCCGTATGCATGCCTATGTGTACAATGCCTTGTGTCCTCATAGACAGCAGCTGCCCAGTGTTTTGCAAGAGCTGCTTGTACTGGTTGCTTCCAGTTCTGGGACAAAGTGCACGCTACAATGCAGTGCTTTGCATATGGAAATTACCCAGCCATCTCTGCTGCCAGCAACACTGCTCCATGTTATGGGAAAAAAGTTTCTGTGGCCCTAGAATGCACTTGGTACAGTACAAGCATGATTGTAAAGAATATTGCATACACACCAAAATGGTTTAGTTCAAAAATATTCCTGTGTGGAAATACCAGACCATTGCAAGGACAAGCAAGAAAATGAACTGTCTCATGCAGTCATATCCCTGCAGTAGTTTCTTTGCTTCATATAAACACATCCTCTCTGGAAAAAATTCTGGACTCCAACTGAGGATCTCTTAAAATTTGTCAGGAGAAGCAGGAGTGCAAAAGTGATTTTAAGTACCTCTGAGTTCCCTTGATCCTGGGTCATCTGGATGTTGGACAGCTTCTCTGGCACAGATTAGAGTAGCTTGAAGATTTCTCTAACTTGCACCCACTGCTAACAGCCCTAAGGGGTCACTATGATAACTGGGGATCGCTGGGAACAGGGAAACTGTGCTAATCCCCTCTTTCCCCGAGCTTTGCCCCGTGTACTGGCCACCAGGAGGAGGCTGGGTTGGAGTAAAAGCCATTATGGTGGCCTTATTGGTTTATGCCATCCAAGAATCCCCCTACACTGGGGAATATTCCTGTGGCTGGTTAAACCAGCCTCATAGCCATTGTCCATCAGTGAAGCAGGGCCAAATCGTCCTAGTGGTGGAAGGATCTAGGCCTACATCTGTGATCCACCTCTGAAATATTTTGATTTTTAATTTGATCCACTCCAAGATTATTATTTATCTACATTAACGTCTCAACCTATAGTCACAGGAAATAAAACTTCTTAAGTAAATCAGGTTTTAGAGGTTTATGAATTTGAGAGCTTACAGTAATTATGAATGAACTCTATGGTCATTACTCTCTAGAAGCATATTGTTCCCACAGTATCATTTACAAAATCCTTCCAAGCCTGAAAGAGCATTTTAGACCTTGTCACAGTTATCTCTTTTTGCAAATGTCATCTGGATAATATAGGAAGACGTTGAGTAGGTGTAGTGTTAAGTCTCCGTACTTCAGGTACCTTTTGTCACTTCTCATCAATTAAACTAGTTTGTTTTCAAAGATATAACTAAATACTGCTGTCTACTCTGTGACATTCTGTTGCCAAACAATGGCAAACTTTATCAGATTGCCCTCCGCTGCTAGCTCTTGTCTTTCTCTAGTTATTTAATTAAATTAGATGATTGCATACTTTATAGACTCCTGTGAGAATCAACGAAACAAAATACTTGTTTACTTACTGTAATTTAAAAAATCTGAATTGAAAGTGAATTTAAAATCCTGCATTGGAATGCATGAGTCGTTCTACAGGTAGAGACATTTGAATGCTCTGAGATTATTTGTTTTCAAGACTGGACACTAGCAGTAAAATTGGTTAAAAGTAGACAGTACAATATACAATTACCACTTTTCATCAAACTGTTTTTGGTTTGACTTTATAACAAGTACATGAAAATGTACAGACATCACAAAAATTAGAAATACAATCTTATTTTTCTGCCAATAATTATTGTACTATTTGTCCAAGGCACTAGTATTTGTAATTGTAAATAATATGTTGTGTAAAAGAAAGACATAACTGAGTAAGATATGACTGTGGTATTAGTAGAAAAATAACATTTCTAACAACATCTGCATGTAACACAAAAAAATTACCAGTACTTTGGTATTAGGATATCCTTACACAGAAAATGTATCTGTATACTTCATGGTGGTACAACTTTCATATGATAAAACAGCGTTATTAACTTACCAGTGTTTTTATTTAATGTGGTATTTTAAAAAATACATATCAATTCAGTTTCATAACTGTTTTTTAGTCCAACTAAACATTTAATCTCACTGTGCAAATGATAGGCTACTGAATTTAACTTACATCGTCCTTTGAGGTATAGCATTGATTGTGGGCCCCAATTTCTTGCTATGAGTTTGTTCTGCAAGTTGCAAAAACAAAGTAGAAATTATTCGGCTAGAAATGAATCCTCTCATAAAGTCCTGCAGAGACATTTTTAACCCAAATTTTACCTTTGGAGCACACCAAGATTCAACTATAAGAAAAACCATGAGGATGGCACAGGCGCAAACCACTGCAGTTTTAGTTTTCTGTAAGAAAATAATAATTTTTTAAAAAATATTTTTGTCTTTCATAATACATTTAGCAAAACGGAGCAATGAATATTATAAATCAAAGTTGATGCACACTCTGTATTTGTCTTACCATTTTAGCACGTCTGCTGCTGTCACTCTCTTCTATCATCCAAATGCTGTCAAAGATTTGGTTTGCCACTCTCTCACTGGAAAAGAGCTTGAGCAGCTGATGATCATAAAACATGCAAACCTCAGTTCAGCTGGGCATGTTTCTGTCCAGCAGTCAGTTTTAAAGGCAACAATATATAGATGCAGTTTAATATGCGAAAATTAGGTATACAGAATCTACCTTCCTTTGTGATCAAAACAACAAAATTATTGTGTCAGGCTCTTTTATACCAGGGTAGTTAATGACAGTTGTCCCCGTGAGATCCGGAAACAACCTGTACCCAAAGGAAAAAAAAATACAAGAGAAAAGTTGACTAAATGTCAAGCATTCTCAGTAGATGCTGCATATGTGTAATTTGCATCTTCCGCCCTGTTTTCTACCATAGTAAACACCTAATGATGGGGAGGGTGGAAAAGGAAAGTTTCCCTGTTCATTGACTGTTTTATATGCTCATTTATCCATCACTCTCTTCTGTTCTCTTTAGTTGGTTGTACCGTACTCATTACCATAGCACCTATGTAGAGCTACACATTTTATTTTACTTGTATGTACTGTTCCAATCCTTCTTTGCAGTCGTTATTTGTTTTTTATGCTATATGCCATTCATCCTGTATGGCATAATAAATATACATTCAGAGTATTTTATATCATCTCTTTGGTGTGTTGGCTTAAGTCCTTTAGATCATTTCATTGTAAAGTCAATGACTGTATACATTTATATGCTCATTTCAAGGGTTCAGATTCATTAGGAAATGAACTAGTCCCTGTTATATCTGTTCCCATTGATTACACAGAGCTGGGCATGGCACTGTTTCTTTTATACTTTTTAAGCGTATTAATGGCAAGATGAAAAACAAAAACACGTACATGAATTTCCTACATTTACAGGACTTTCCAGAATTAAAAATGTGTTTCGACCACAAAAGGAAAGAAGATTGAATTATTCTGAACTAGTAAACTAAAACAAACGTTAAGGATTCTAGCAAAAGATGCTGGCCAGAGTAAAAGAAAGTGAGGGGACTGAAATTCAAGTTGTAGAATTGGAAGGATTTTATTTCCTCTCCTCTTCCTGTAACTATATGCAGAAATATTAGCTCTGGGCTGTGTGTGAACTTTACAAATCTTTAGTTGTTTACGTATTACATATGGGTCCAGTTCTCATTAACACAAAGGCCACTTTTATACGGCTCTAGCAGTGTAAAGGGGCCATCTGCTCCCACTTTAAAGTCCTTCTATGCTGCCAGTGTGGTGTAGAGTTGTCTCAATATAAATCAGTTTCAGGCCGATATGTGTTTATTATAATATAAAAAGTTAGCTGCTCACTCAAAACTCCCTTGCAGTTAACTGGAATTTTGGATACAGAAGGGTCCTGAGAGAATTAAAAGGAACGGTGGACCAAATTTTGCACTGATTTACATCTTGTGCAATGCTGAAGTTACCAGCATTGTGTTACCTGGAAATCAGCACTGAATTGAGCTGTGTTTGTTCAGAAGCTGCAATACCAACAAATGGAATATCAATCAGTAAATTGACAGATTCATCACGTACATTAAATTAGATAGAAGTAAGAAATGTTGGTGATGCAACAACTTGTATGAATTTTAACAGTACATATGACCAGACGTGACTTAACTGAATCTTCGTTTCTGTGCAGTGATCTAATTATTTTGCATTTAGGAACAAATTCTGATGTCAACTGCAGGTTGAGAAACTGCACCAATGAGTTCCACCACAGTTTGTGGGCGAGCCACTTTATGGTAGCCCATGCAGCTCCTGTGCTCCTGCTCTGTAACTGGAGCAGTAACCCATGGATCTCCATAGTCTCAGACCCCACCAAGCCCCACTCCTACCCTATCCCACCTCTGCCCTCAAAAAGTAACCTGTGGGCTGGGGCACGGGCAGGGCCGGCTCCAGAGTTTTGGCCGCCTCAAGCAGCCCCCCCCCCCCCCCCAAAAAAGCCGTGATCGCGATCTGCGTCGGCAATTCGGCGGGAGGTCCTTTGCTCCGAGAGGGAGTGAGGGACCGTCCGCCGAATTGCCGCTGAATACCTGGATGTGCCGCCCCCATCCGGAGCAGCCGCTCCAAGCACCTGCTTGCCAGGCTGGTGCCTGGAGCCGGCCCTGGGCACGGGGAACCTCCACAGAGCTGTGCTCAGCAAAGCAGGTATGTCTCCCCTGTATAGGCTCTCCAAATCCTGCCCTTTTCCCCTTTGGAGTGGAATTGCACCAGTTCCTCTGTCTTTTGAACCCTCCTCATCAGGACCTCCAATCTGGCAAAGCACTTAAGTACATGCTTTAAGATAGGCACATGCTTTAGTCCATCTCTGTTCAGCAAAGCACATGTTTCAGTGTAACTTCTGTCAGTGAGTCTAAGAAGCAGATTTGCTACTTAAAATTATACATTCCAAAGTTTTCTTTTGGGTTTTTTTTTTTTTAAATTTTCATCTGAACCATCCATAAACGTGTATTGAATAACATTTTTTTTCAGTTCCCTAATTAGCTTACATCAAAGTTATATCAATTCAAGACCGTAAAATGTGAATACATGTGCCCTTCAGTTTTAATATTGCTAGTATTATGACAGATTGCAGTTGATGCTATTTACGTAATATTTTCTCTAGCACTGATTTTATGTAATGTACTCCTTGTTTTTTTGGTTTTGTTTTAACCAAATGACGTGCTTTATTCTGTGTTCAGTTACAGCTTCAGAGAGTTATTATCCAGTCCATGATAACTGAAAGGCTAATCTCTGCATAATCTGAAGCAACTCATTGAAGCAGTTCAAAGGGAAATGGGGTGAATTTTACAACAATTTACCACTCCAATACAGAGTTTACATTTGAAAAGGTCAGCTTAATGGCTTTACCTCTTTGCTCATTATTAAAAAGTATACATGTATTTAATGTATTTTCTTTTATAATTTCATGTGCTGCTTTTAGAATGTTTGATTTACAGAAGTTAAATCTAAACTAATTATTGTTAAAATAATCAATATGAGCCCAACCGTGCAATCCTTATACTGTCCTCTAAAGCAAAACTCCCACTGACTTTAGTCGGATGCTGCCTGACCAAGGACTGCAGGATTTGAAACAAATGGACAATAAGTTTTTAATGTCTTTGACTGAAGAAAAGGACGAGGCTTAATTTTTAAAAATGATTTGGGGTGCATAGCTTGAGATAGCTTAAAGGGGACTGATTATGAGAGGTAGACACTCAGCACTTTCTGCCAATCAGCTCCTTTTAAGGCTTTTCTTTTTTTAAAGTTAGGCTTATAAGAAATTTGCTTTATCCACATTGTCAATAAATAGGATCCACTCTGTTTTTGAAAAGAACAGCCCTAGAGACTGTTTCATTTACATTTGTTTTGAAGCTATAGGCAAAGAGTGCAAAACACTAAACGCAGAGAACTCTACTGCAAAAAGGTTAGGGCTTGATTTTTAAAATCTGGCATCCTTTATTTGTGCTCACAATTTGTGCCCACAAATAATAAAGATCGCTTAAAAAATCAAACCCTTAAAATCTTCAAATGTTTCCCTTTCTCATCAGTTGATCTGCATACTCCACAAGAGAAACTGTCAAGCTTGAATACCTTATTGTCTAGAATGTGTGTATTAAATTAGATTTCTTCAGTCATTAAAATACTTTGAGACATTTCTTTGAGGATCTGTCTGTCTCACTCCATAGGTTTATATGGCACAGTATGTTAGACAGAAAGAAACTTTAACTGTGTAAGTTCATATTGGTGCATTTGGTCCATGGAAAGCCTCTCATTTACTTCAGTGGGCTTTTGATCAAGCCCATTGTGTTTAACTTGCTAATAGAAAGTTTATTTTTTGTTTAGATGCATAAGTTCCATAGTTCATTTTAATACATTTTAAAGGGGCAGTGCAGTAAGACTTGGTAAAGGAGCTATTGGGTCCCACAGCAAAATGAATGAAGTTGTTAACTGTGGCGAGGCATCCATTCAGCTTCCTGGAGAGGGTGGATTGTCAATCCCTGATTGAGCTGCTTAGTTGTCCTTTGAAGAGAAGACTGGCTCCAGATTCAGCTATCTTCCAGGCCTGCTAACCATGAAAAAGTGGATAAGAGAAGGTGCTGGGAAGATGAATGCCATGTAATGACCCCCTCTAGTTCCCACAAAGATTTGGTCTAGGTGCAGTTGTAGGGATGGGTAAAAGTTCTTAGTTTTTCCAAACTGGTTTGCCCATCCCTGCTCGTAGTATAAATCCAGCAAATTTAAATAAACAAAAATAATATCACAATGGAAAAAATTGGGTCTTTTTACCCAGCTCTAATGATTTACAGAATTCAAGCTACTGGAATATAGAAAATCAATACAAATAGCATAGAGGTGTGCCCTGTCGCTATTGCTCAGAACATCATTATGTTTGTGGAATGGTCCTTTCTTTCCTGAATAAGCCTTTCCACAGCCAGGCTGATATTTCAGAAACTAATTGACAAGATAAAATCTGGCCTCTGACAAGTCTCCTAGACTACAGATAATAAAAAGAAGATTTACAGATGGCTTTTCAGGCATTCATCTGTTTCTTAAAGAGAAAAATAATAGAGGCAGTCTTGGAAGCAGCTGTTACATGTCTTGTAAAGTGATACATCACTCAGGCTAGAGCCAGAAACACTGGAAAATCTCTTGCATAAATTTACTATGAATTAGATGATTAAAAGCTAGGTTTAGAGCTGTGAAGCTGCTTAACGCTTTGTTAGCTCAAGGTGTTCTCTGAAACCAGTGAGTTTGTTTCATACTAGTCATATAATACTATTGTCCTTGTGGCCCAAACAGTTACCCAAAATTTGGGGCCTTGAAGGGTTGTTTCTATTAGATTGAAAAATAGATTGTATAGGTCAGATATGTTCTTGGTGTAATCTTGTTTATTGATAAATAGTTTACATGTATTCTGGTCATCATCGAACCTGGGACCTCTGGAGCTTAGTGCATGAGCCTGTACTGCATGAGCCAAAAGCTACCTGGCCCTAGCTAAGGCTGTAGAGCAAACTCATTAATCTTTAAGTGGTCTCGGTGCCGCTAGAGGGGACTAGGGTGATCAGATCAGCAGTCCAAAATATCGGGACGGGTTGGGGAGGGCAAAAAAAGGGGGGGGGCGGAGCAAACAAAAAAAGGGGCGTTTAAAAGGGGCTGGGGGCATTAGCAGGCCCTCCCCGCAGAGCCTCCCACGCGGTGGATCCGGGCGGGGGCAGCACGGAGCGGGCAGGAGCTGGGTGGGCGGCAGGGGCCGAATTCCCGCTGCTGCCAGGGAGCCCCGCGCTCCTTCCCGGCAGGACGCGCCTCCCGCTGCCCCGGCCACATGCGGCGCGCGTCCCCCGCACCTACTCTCCCTCCTGCCGGGAAGGAGCAGCTGGACGCGTGCCACATGTGGCCGGGGCAGGCCGGGGGGCGCGTCCCGCCAGGAAGGAGCCGCAGCCGCGAGCGGGAGGGAGAGGCGCAGGGCTCCCTGGCAGCAGCAGGGATTCGTCCCACACCGCCCAACCGGCCCCTGCCCGCGCCACGCTGCCCCCGCCCGGACCCACCGCGCTACCCCGCGGGCTGCAGGGCTGGAGCAGCCTCCAGGCTGCGCTCCCGGCCCCGGGTGCAGCAGCCCGGGCAGGAGCCCTCCGTCACGGCGGGGGGCTCAAAGCTGAGCCCCCCCGTCTCCCTCCCTTGCCAGCCCCCCTTTGCCCGCCGGGTGCCCGGGTGCCGGACCTGACTCACCAGCTCCAGGATCCAGGCACCGCCACCACCCCCTACCCCCAGGCTTGCGCCGCCATGCTGCAAGCCTGGGAGGGAGAAGGAATGCTGCGTGGTTGGGGGAGAGGCGGGGCCAGGGCGGGGATTTGGGAAGAGAGCCAATGGGGGAAGAGGGGCGGAGCCGGGGCGGAGCGCAACATTTCTTTTTTGTCCAGTGTCCCGACCAAACATCGGTCGGGACGCGGGACAAAGAAGCAAAAATCAGGACAGTCCCGATAAAATCGGGACGTCTGGTCACCCTAGAGGGGACAGAACACCATACCCAGGAAGTGTGTGGGTTACATACACAAAGTCCTGATTCCCTGAATATAATAGAACAAACAACAAAAGGAAGTTTCCTTGTTCAAAAATCCCCAAATGTGCCCTTCCAGCAGGTAGTTCAGTGCTCAAGCAGCTCTGGCCCTCTGCTTCGTCTCAGGGTCACACACACTCACAGCTCCTTCTCACATCTGACTGCAACTCAATTAACCACTAATATCCTAGCCTACCCATCTGTTTGCAACCAGAGAAATATCTGTTAATCTGCTCTCTAATACATTTATAAATATTTAACAACCCCACTACCATCACTAATACTAATCTAATTAAAGGAAAATGAAGGCCTTCCCCACCCCCACATCCTACAATGCCACCCACTCACAAACCACTTTCTGCTTTATTCATTTAAATTCTTCTCTTTTGATACTATTGATCAGGGCCGGCTCTGGCCAGAGCGCCGAGGGGAGGGCGGAGAGCCCGGCCGGGGCCCCGCTCTCCCCGACCGGCTGGAGCGCCGGGAGGAGGGCGGAGAGCCTGGCCAGGGCCCCATTCTCCCCGACTGGCCGGAGCGCCGAGAGGAGGCCGGAGAGCCCAGCCGGGGCTCCGCTCTCCCCGGCGGTCAGCCAGGAGGAGGGCGGCGAGCCCGACTGGGGCCCACCTCTCCCCGACTGGCCAGAGCGCCGGGAGAAGGGCAGCGAGCCCGGCCGGGGCCCCGCTCTCCCCGACTGGCCGGAACACTGGGGGAGGGCAGCGAGCCCGGTCGCAGCCCCGATCTCCCCGGCGGCCGAAGTGCCGCGCCGCCCCCCTCCAGGTGCCGCCCCAAGCACATGCTTGGTAGGCTGGTGCCTGGAGCCGGTCCTGCTATTGATGCTGAATTGGAGGGATTTTGATTATGTTTGTTATGAAAACAGAAGGAACATCAGATGAATTGTGTTAAAGAATGGTGTAACTTTCTCCCCTGGTTTCCTGTGAACTAGCTGTGTAGAGTATCTATACCAGGGTCGGCAACTTTTCAGAAGTGGTGTGCCAAGTCTTCATTTATTCACTCTAATTTAAGGTTTCGCGTGCCAATAATCATTTTAACTTTTTTAGATGGTCTCATTCTATAAGTCTATAATATATAACTAAACTATTGTTGTATGTAAAGTAAATAAGGTTTTTAAAATGTTTAAGAAGCTTCATTTAAAATTAAATTAAAATGCAGAGCCCCCCAGAACGGTGGCCAGGACCTGGGCAGTGTGAGTGCCACTGAAAATCAGCTCGCGTGCCACCTTCAGCACGCGTGCTATAGGTTGCCTACCCCTGATCTATACTATGACTACCTTGTGGGACAATAAACAGAGTAATAGTGCTAATAATGTTGCATGTTATAAAGGTTGTTCACTGCACAAAAGAAAGCAACGCATGGCACAAAAAAGTGCGGCAGCTAGTAGGCTTGTGCAAAATGTGCAGTCACAAGGAGAGTGGTGAAAACACTTGCATCCCCCTAATTTTTGTCAGAAATTGATTACTGGCTGCTTGTCTAAGAATATGTCTTCACTATAATTAATATGAGTTACTATTTTCAAGTTAGCATAGCTCATGTGAGACCGGCTACACTGCAAAATAACATGAGCTGCTGTGTCCACACTCCCACTGCATTTATTTGTGTGAGGCACTAAGACCTGTGGGGGCTCAGCCCTGGATCTCAGCACAGCAGTAAACTGAGCTGCTCTATGATTTTTTTCTCAATGAATTGTGGGAGAAGTTATCTTTCCTTTCTGAACACACAGGAAGAAATATGGAAAGGCACTGGAAGACTAATGATACTCAAGTGAACATAGGCTACCTATGTGCACCCTACAGAGGGGTCATGTCAGCAGCTAACAAATTTTGCTAATTAAGGCCTGGTCTATACTAAAAACTTAGGTTAACCCAGCTATGTCACTCAGGGCTGTGAAAAATCCACACCCCTGAGTGATGTAGTTAAACCAACTTAATCCCAGTGTAGAGACTGCTAGGTCAACAATATTTTTCAATATTTTCATTAATGGCTTGGATAATAGAGTGGAGAGTATGCTCATAAAATTTGCAGATGACACCAAGCTGGGAGGTTTTGCAAGCACTTTGGAGGACAGGATTAGAATTCAAAATGACATTGACAAATTGGAGAACTGGTCTGAAATTAACAAGATGAAATTCAATAAGGTCAAGTGCAAAGTACTACACTCAGGAAGGAAAAATCAAATGCACAACTACAAAATGGAGAGTAACCAGCTAGATGGTAGAACTGCTGAAAAGGATCTGGAAGTTATAGTGGTTCACAAGTTGAATATGTGTCAACAATATGATGCAGTTGTAAAAAAGGTTAATATCATTCTGAGATACATTAACAGAAGTGTCACATGAAAGACCTGGGAGGTAATTGTCCTGTTCTACTTGGCACTAGTGAGGCCTCAGCTGCAGTACTGTGTCCAATTCTGGGTACCACACGTTAGGAAAGATGAGGACAAATTGGAGAGAGTCTAGAGGGCAGCAGCAAAAAATGATAAAAGGTTTAGAAAACCTGACCTGTGAGGAAAGATTAAAATAACTGGGCATGTTTAGTCTTGAGAAAAGAAGACTGAGTAGGGACCTGATACAGTCTTCAAATATGTGAAGGGTTATTTATAAAGAGGACAGTGATTAATTGTTCTCAATGTCCACTGAAGGCAGGATGAGAAGGAATGGGCTTATTCAGCAGCAAGGGAGATTTAGGTTATATATTAGGAAAAACTTCTTAATTAAGGGTAGTTCAGCTCTCAAATAGGCTTCCAAGCATGATTGTGGAATCTCCATCATTGAAGATTTTAAAGAACAGGTGAAAGAAACAACAACCAAGGATGTTCTAGGTATACTTGGCCCAGCTCAGCAGAGGGGCTGGACTAGGTGACCTCTAGACAGGGCCAGCTTCAGGCACCAGCCGACCAAGCACGTGCTTGGGGCGGCACCTTAGAAGGGGCAGCCAATGTTGGGGTGGCGGGGGGCGCTCGCAGTGTTTTTTTGTTTTGTTTTTTTGTTTCGGCTGGGCAGCGCGGAGAGTGTTTCGGTGGCGGCGTGGCGCTGGGGGGGCTTCGATGGCCCGGCGCTGGGGGTGAGGGTGGGGGTTTGGGCGGCCTGGCGCTCCGGGGGTTTGGGTGGCCCAGTGCAGCGCTTCGGGGGGGCCGGGAATTTGGGCGGCCCGGCCCGGCCCAGCGCTCGGGGGTTTGAGTGGCCCGGTGCAGCGCTCGGGGGGGGAGGGGGGCGGGGGTTTGGGCAGCCTGGCCCGGCGCAGCGCTGGGGGCGGGAATGTTACGGCAGGGTGGCGCTCTTCTTTTTTGTCTAGGGCGGCAAAAAAGTTAGAGCCGGCCCTGCCTCTAGAGGTCCCTTCCAGCCTTTATTTCTATGATTCCATTACTACAATTCTACCCTCTCCCCTTCCCTTCATACTGCAATTTTCAAGTGTCCTTGGAAAAGTTCTGACTGACTCTGCTCACAAGCATCCAGCCCACCCCTGTTGTTGTCTAACTTACTCCATAAATTCTGCCACCCCGAGTGTGAACGTTTATTCTTACAGACCTGTGACCTAATTACCCAATACTGATGCCTGACTAAATCTAACAGGCCCTGCTAAAAGATGCTTTTCAGGGGTGAGGCGCACACATAGCTCCCATTGGCTTCAATGAGAGCTGCAGGCACTTGGCCCCTCTGAAAATCAGCCACAGAGGTAGAGTTCCTCCAGATTTACTGCAGCATAACTGAGATTAGACTCTGATGTCTGAGATATCCCACTTCATAGTCCCCTCTCCATCCCTCTGCCTGAGAGTAAGCCACTTACCCCTTTTTGGCAATAGGTGACAATCCATTTTAAACCATAGGGAAATCAAAATTCTTATAAAACTGACTGGGGAAAAAACAGTAAAGGTTATAGAATGGTCACTATAGCAGAAGAAAAATAAGTAATTTTGGAGGGGTAGGATAGAGGCAATATTTTGTGGGGGGGCGTTGTTTTTTTTTTTGTTTTGTTTTTTTAAAGTCTTATAGGAAAGGATAATAGATGTTCTCCTGCCATCCGCCTAAATAAAAAGCTCCTTGTAGCACTACAAAAGCAACGTGCCATGGGACAGATGCTGTGATAACCACTCTCTGCTTTTCACAGACTTGCCACCTTGTTGAGGTGAATTTCCAAAGGATCATTACATTATTTGTTCTGCCTAAAGTGAAGTGAACTCCCCCATGAATAGTGAGTGATTTATGACGAGGATCCTTATGATTAAGAGGACATGAAATGCACTCATTAGCCTCAAGAAAGATAACTGGAAAATGACTGAACTATTACTTTTGTTATAATTCAGTGACATAATTACCATAGATAATTGATGCAATCATTCTGCGTCCTTTGGTCAAGAATAAAAGGCCTGATCCTGAAAACCCTTTCTCACTTGAGTCCTCTCTGCTCATGCAAATAGTCCCACTGACTTCAATGAGACTACTCGCGCAGGATTAGTCTTGTGTATAAGGGTTTACAAGACTGGGCCCAGAGGGTGCATTAACACTGGGAAAATTCAGACCCATAATTCTCTACCTGGTCTGCTCAGAGCAAGGGTAGATGGCATAGCATCTGCACTACAATGTCCAGCATTGCTAGCACCGGTAGAGAACTACAAATCCAGATTTTTCCCATGTAGCCCCAGAAAGAACAACTTGAATAAGTTTTAAATTTCATCAAGGTTGTTTTTCATATATGAGTGTGTAATCAGTTTGAAGGAAGTGTATAAAAAGTACTTCCCAACGC
Organism: Trachemys scripta elegans; assembly: GCF_013100865.1. Taxonomy (NCBI): domain Eukaryota; kingdom Metazoa; phylum Chordata; order Testudines; family Emydidae; genus Trachemys; species Trachemys scripta. Next base: position 53,935 of record NW_023260522.1, read on the forward strand.
AGGCTATCTCTGGGCTGCTTTATTTTCCACACTTGAGATGAACTATCACTTTGTGTGTTGGATAGTCAGTGCTCTGTGTGGAACAAGGTGCGCTTTCATTTTCCTGACATTCATTTTCCCCACAAAAATGCACTGGAGCTCTGTTTCTACTTCCAAAAAGTCCCTGGATGAGATGGATTGACACACTGCTCTAAAGACAAATTTCTCAGTATTCATAGTAAGATTCAGAATGGCTGATTTCTCCGACTGATCAGAGCAATGAGTATTTCCCAGTACTCTTTCAGTAATACCAGCTCCAAGCTTTCAAAAATCATCAGCCAAGCTCCTCAAAATACTGAGATTTCCTTAAAAATCATGGGATTTAAACAAAACACATTGGGGCTTTTTTTTTAATTTACCTTCTGGGTTTTGAGCACTTAGGGTACACTCAAGCCTTTCTCCACAACCATAAATAAATAAATAAATAAAGCTGAGTGTCTCACATATTCACATGACGGAGAACCTGGGGCTTCAAGAAAAACACATTATCACAAGAGGCATAATAAAATCAAAAGCATTGGCAACACTGGTGTTTCCTGAAGGTGTTGTAGGTTTCATAAGCCACGATGTCATTGCACCTAATGCCAAGCAATGACTAATCTTACATACTGAAATGGCTGACATGACTTTATCATGGAATTACTTGACCATAATTTACAGTTTTGCTCCTAAAAAAGAACAGGAGTACTTGTGGCACCTTAGAGACTAACAAATTTATTAGAGCATAAGCTTTCGTGGGCTACAGCCCACTTCTTCGGATGCATATAGAATGGAACATATATTGAGGAGATATATATACACACATACAGAGAGCATGAACAGGTGGGAGTTGTCTTACCAACTCTGAGAGGCCAATTAAGTAAGAGAAAAAAAACTTTCGAAGTGATAATCAAGCTAGCCCAGTACAGACAGGTTGATAAGAAGTGTGAGAATACTTACCAGGGGAGATAGATTCAATGTTTGCTCCTGAATCCTGGACCTGGCAGCTGATATCACTAACAACCTTAAACCAAATTATTAGATTACGTCTGGAGCTACCACCCAGCCTTGACAGCTGAGCACAGCAAACCTTTAAAACTGAGTAGTGGGCATTCCTGTGGATGACAAGTCCTTGGCTCTCCTTAGGCTTCAACATATAAAACTAAGGATTTCACTTTATGGTATTAGCTTTCAACACTTTTCGTTCTCTCTTTTTCTCCGTTAGGTGAGCTGCATGAGGAACTAAACTGAGATCTCCCTGTCAGGAACAGGTTTGAGCCTAATCAAGTAATTAACTTTTCTTATATATGAAAATCACTGTTGTAACTTAGCTTGAGTGGCCCCTTTTACATTTCTGTTTCCAGTAGCCCCTGCCATATCCTGGCCTCACTTATTCCTGATAATATGGCGGGACATCAGTCATTCTGCTACTCAGCTAGAATTTTCTAGCTCTGTTCCTTTGTGCAGATTGTATTACTAAATGAGGAAGATTCGGAGACCAGAAAATTTTTCAAAAGTATCTCCTAATTTTAAGTGCTTCAGTTTTTGGGTGCCCAACTTGAGATACTTTAGGCCTAATTTTCAGAGTGCAGAATATCTAAAAACCAGAGTCTAATTGTCTTAAATTGGGCACCCAAATGATGGAAGCACCCAAAACCAAAGGACGCTGTTATAAAATTAGGCTTTAATAAATAAACATACATGACTCAGAATCAACACATTTTGGCAAATTCTTTGTTACCTTATATAATGTATTGTCATGACTTCTGACCATAGAATACAATTTAGAGTGATAATGCTTGCTACTATTCATATGCATAATATGTTGTATCTCATGTCTGCATGGAGAGATGAATCCCAGCACTGTAAAATAACTACATATTGTTACCCCTTTCTTGCTTGTCTCTGGGGCTACAGCTGTACCAGGAAAATGGAGACCTGTAATTCTCCACCTGTGCAGATCTACCCTATATGACAGTGTATAATTTCTGGTTTTTGCCCATGTCATGTGATGGGCCAGGAAATACAGATTGGTCTCTTATATGCACTCCCATTTTACGGGAAATAATATGTGAAAAGCTAAAGGGAGAACAGTTTCATTCAACAGAAGGTGTTTCTGTACCTTTACCAGTGTAGGACAAATTGTTAGCACTATTTCTGCTTCTTCTGATACACTGAGACACTTCCTTTGTGGACTTTGGATTAGGCCCATAGGCCCCAGTCCAGTAAATTAACTACGTGTGGATAGCTATAGCCACACAGAGCACAATCGAATCTCCATATGGGCTCAGACGTGTGTGCACGCACAATGATTTGCAGGATCAGAGCCTTAGTGCTTAATATAGGTTCCCATTCTTTACACTTATACAATGAGTCTGATAATGTTTTTTAGCCTACAGTGTGTACTGTGAAAATCCTTGGTAGGTTTCTTTGCAATTCTTTTATGAGCTACATTAGCTATTCGGATATAAAGTTCATGAAAGTGCATACTTTTATGATATGTTATGTGACTATTGTCCCACTGGTTCTTTAGTACCTTCTTTGAGTTTTCTAATTTAAATCACCCCAAGAAGAATGTGCTAACACAATTTACCCTGTCCGATTACTATTACATATTCAATATGCTTGCTTAGTTAAGGTAAAAAGAAGTTTTCTTGGAGTACAGTTCCAATGCAACCCTCAGGGTTTATGCTGTCCTTTTTAGCTCTTGCCACATCCATTATGCTGAGACAGTGTAAAATCAGCCTTAAAATAACATGTGCTCAGATATGTGACAACTTCTGAAATTCACTCCAGATTTGCTTTCCTGATTGGCTTCTTTCCAGAATCCAAAGTTGTCATTAATAAAATGTATTTTTAAATGTTTGCACTTTCATCAGACCAGTACCACATTGCAGTACATGTTATAAAAAATCACTAAAAATGAATCTTGAGTTAAATACAGTCACAGGAAAGCCACATTGGGGGCAGTTCTTATTTGCAATAAGGCCACCACTCTGACAGTATAAAGGGAACTTAAAGTGGGCATAAATTGCAGTTTCTGCCACTTTAAGGCCTGTTTACATTGCCAGAATGGTATAAAGGGGCCTTAATGTAAATGAGGCTCAGTCAGTCTTCTGGATTGTAGTAGAGACACTGACAGACAGCACAATATGAACATGAAGAGCTTGCCACCATACCCTTTGCTCCTGTTTTAGGGTTTCTGTTTCAATCATTTCAAATTCCATTGGATTGCTTCAAATTGTCAAAGGGTTGTGTTTCTTTTTAGCTGTGTCTTGTCAACTTCCATGAGAGTTGCAAGGCAAAAAGTCCCCATTCCGAACACTCCAAATACAGCCAGAGGTTAGCAGTGAGATGATGTTACTCAGCCAGTCAGAATTTGTTTGCTTAGCTGTATCCCAGAATAATTTGAACTTCACAACAGTGGTTCACCATGAAGTAAGACACCACCCCAAACCTCCTTCTAGACTCTAGAGAGTAGTGAGTCACAGAATTCTAGAGAACCGTCTGTCAGGCCTGGTCCCCACTAAGTCCCTACTTCGGACTAAGGTACGCAAATTCAGCTACGTTAATAACGTAGCTGAATTCGAAGTACCTTAGTCCGAACTTACCGCGGTCCAGACGCGGCAGGGAGGCTCCCCCCGTCGATGCCGCGTACTCCTCTCGGCGAGCTGGAGTACCGGCGCCGACTGCGAGCACTTCCGGGATCGATCCCAGAACATCGATTGCGTGCCGCCGGACCCTCTGGTAAGTGAAGACAAGGCCTCAGTGGTATGGAAAGTATAAAGATATTTTCTCCTTAGATCCAGGGTTTTCAACCTTTTTCTTACTGTCAGCTCGGCTACTCCACAGACTGGACACTCAGTGCTTTAAGGAGGTAATGGCTCTTGCAATGATTCCAAGGAATTTTTTAGGAACTGGCACATTTTTTATTGGAAGCTAGTGGTTTCTGAGTAGGACCTGGTTGTATGCAGCTGAACAATTCTGTTTATGGGAAGACCAGAGGTAAGGAGTGACTGCAGGCTGACAACTTCTGTTCCCTCTAAAACAATGCCTGGTCACCTCATTTTGGGGTCATGACCCACACACTGATATACACTAATCTTTTATGAATGAAATAAGAGCCATATTTTCAGTGTTCGGATTTGTTGACTAAAGTCTTGTTCACACTACTGGGAGTCATGCAGCCAAAGGCATTGAAAACTCTCCTCTTGCAATATGAGTACAATGAAACCATCAAAAGTATAACCCCTCAAAGTCCCTACATCTTATATTATTAATAAACCTATTAGAGATACTTGCCTGCTTAGAGGTGGGTGCCTCTAATGAGATTTTAGCACATGTATGTCTGCACTGCAATTAGACAACCGCCAGTGGCCCATGCCAGCTGACTCGGGTAAGGGGCTGCATAACTGCACTGTAGACTTCTGGGCTCAGGCTGGAACCTGGGCTCTCGCATCCTGTGATGCGGGAGGGTCCCAGAGCTCGGGCTGCAGCCTGAGCATGGAAGTCTACACTGCAATGAAACAGCTCCGCCGCCTAAGCCCCACAAGTTTGAGTCAGCTGGCATGGGGCAGCCACAGGTTTTTATTTGCAATGTAGACATAGGATCGGGATCTTGGGACAAGCTCATTTGTAATATTATTTTATTCTTGTTAACCAAATACTTTTTAATGTAAGAATATCTGTCCACCCCCTTTTCTTTATTTAAACTGGAGGTTTTGCTAGGATGTTGGAAAGCTCATTCCAGTGCAGCTCACTTTAAAATGCAAATCTGCATTCAGTCTGGTCAAATAATTGGGGGGGCAAATATTCATGTATAATTACTAATGAAAAATGCCCAAATTAATAGTGATTTTTATTTGCAGTGCATTATTCTATTCATCTGCTCTCTAAACAGCATAAAGAGATTTCCATTCAGAGAACTGTATACAAGAGTTGGGCGAATTTTTTTCAGTAAATAGTAAATTCACAAAATATATTTCTGGGGGCACTGAGATAATCCATTAATTTTGGTCAAATTTGACAGGTAGCTTTGGCCAGAAAAAACCATGAAAACAAACATTTTGAAAAAATCTAACTGAACCATTTAGAAATGTTGTTGTAAAATAAAAAGTTGAATTGAAACAACATTTTCTAAACATTTTGTTTTGAGCCAAAAACATTTTTTTGTGTGTTTTTTGTTTGTTTTGTTTTTGTTTTTTGTTTTAGTAACAAAAATGAAAATAATCAGTTTTGGTTCTAAGTTAACCAATTTTTATTTTATTTTCCAGTTTAGCCACTCAACTGAAAAATGAATAATTAACTCAGCTCTACTGTGTACTTAAAAATTGTAAACAGTGGATTGTTCTTGTTCTCACAATGTGGATATATAAATGTTGTATGATAATCTTAAGCTTTTTATTTCCTGACTGTTCAGCAATTAAATTTTTAACTTTAATGTTGCATTAATGGATAGTTTGTATTTTAATAGCATAGTTTACATTAGATATTGCTCACTTAACCAAAATATATTTCTTTGCAGGTTATCCAACACACAATACTTTATTCTTTGCTTTCAATTGCTAGTTGGTAAATACACATTTTTGGAAATTAAGAGGTTTTATGTGTGGATCTAAATTGATATTCTCTTCGCTAAAGGTGCTTTTAACTTTTTAGTTTAGAGTAACATTGCCACCTACTGGTCAGTTGGGCTGCTCATTATTAGATTCTTCCAGAAGAACAGGTTTCAGAGTGGTAACTGTGTTAGGCTACATCTACACTACAGGGGGGAGTCGATTTATGATACGCAAATTCAGCTACGTGAATAGCGTAGCTGAATTCGACGTATCGCAGCCGACTTACCCCGCTGTGAGGACGGCGGCAAAATCGACCTCTGCGGCTTCCCGTCGACGGCACTTACTCCCACCTCCGCTGGTGGAGTAAGAGCATTGATTTGGGGATCGATTGTCGCGTCCCAACGGGACGCGATAATTCGATCCCCAGGAGGTTGATTTCTACCCGCCGATTCAGGCGGGTAGTGTAGACCCAGCCTTAGTCTGTATCAGCAAAAAGAATGAGGAATACTTGTGGCACCTTAGAGACTAACAAATTTATTTGAGCATAAATAAGCTTTCATGGGCTAAAACCCACTTCATCGGATGTATGCAGTGGAAAATACAATAGGAAGATATATATACACAGAGAACATGAAAAAATGGGTGTTGCCATACCAGCTGTAATGAGAGTAATTAATTAAGGTGAGCTATTAGGTGAGCGATTTTCAGCAGGAGAAAAAACTACATGCCACAAAGGGCCACAACAGTGGTTCCCTTACCCCACCCAACAATATTGTTAATCTATCCAGTTATACTCTTAGCCCAGCAAAAAAATCTGCCCTATTTCGGGGCCTCTCCTTCTGCCCCTCCACCCCCACGAACATGATACAGTTCGGTGGTGACCTAGAATCCTACTTGCGACATCTCCGACTCAAGGAATATTTCCAACACACCTCTGAAAAGCCTACCAACCCACAGAAATACCTTCTTATCAACACTACAAAAAGAAGCATTCTGCGTGGACTCCTCCTGAAAGTCGAAACAACAGACTGGACTTCTACATAAAGTGCTTCCGCCGACGTGCACAGGCTGAAATTGTAGAAAAGCAACGTCACTTGCCCCATAACCTCAGCCGTGCAGAACACAACGCCATCCACAGCCTCATACTCTGACATCATAATAAAAAAGGCTGACAAAGGAGGTGCTGTCGTCATCATGAATAGGTCTGAATATGAACAAGAGGCTGCTAGGCAGCTCTCTAACACCACATTCTACAGGCCTTTACGCTCTGATCCCACTGAGGGTTACCAAAAGAAACTACACCATCTGCTCAAAAAACTCCCTGAAAAAGCACAAGAACAAATCTGCACAGACACACCCCTAGAGCCCCAACCAGGGATATTCTATCTGCTACCCAAAATCCATAAACCTGGAAATCCTGGATGCCCCATCATCTCAGGCACTGGCACCCTGACAGCAGGATTGTCTGGCTATGTAGACTCTCTCCTCAGGCTCTACACTACCAGCACTACCAGCTATCTTCGAGACACCACTGACTTCCTGAGGAAACTACAATCCATTGGTGATCTTCCAGAAAACACTATCCTGGCCACTATGGATGTAGAAGCCCTCTGCACCAACATTCCACACAAAGATGGACTACAAGCCGTCAGGAACAGTATCCCCGATTAATGTCACGGCAAACCTGGTGGCTGAACTTTGTGACTTTGTCCTCATCCACAACTATTTCACACTTTGGGACAATGTATACCTTCAAGTCAGCAGCACTGCTATGGGTACTCGCATGGCCCCACAGTATGCCAACTTTTTTATGGCTGACTTAGTACAATGCTTCCTCAGCTCTCGTCCCCTAATGCCCCTACTCTACTTGCGCTACATTGATAACATCTTCATCATCTGGACCCATGGAAAAGAAGCCCTTGAGGAATTCCACCAGGATTTCAACAATTTCCATCCCACTATCAACCTCAGCCTAGACTAGTTCACAGAAGAGATTCACTTCCAGGACACTACTGTGCTAATAAGCGATGGTCACATAAACACCACCCTATACCGGAAACCTACTAAGTGCTATACTTACCTACATGCCTCCAGCTTTCATCCAGACCACACCACACGATCCATTGTCTACAGCCAAGCTCTAAGATACAATCACATTTGCTCCAACCCCTCAGACAGAGACAAACACCTACAAGATCTCTATCAAGCATTCTTACAACTACAGTACCCATCTGCTGAAGTGAAGAAACTGATTGACAGAGCCAGAAGAGTACCCAGAAGTCACCTACTACAGGACAGGCCCAACAAAGAAATTAACAGAACACCACTAGCCGTCACCTTCAGCCCCCAACTAAAACCTCTCCAACGCATCGTCAAGGATCTACAACCTATCCTGAAGGATGATCCCTCACTCTCACAGATCTTGGGAGACAGGCCAGTCCTCACTTACAGACAGCCCCCCAACCTGAAGCAAACATTCACCAAGAACCACACACCACACAACAAAAACACTAACCCAGGAACCTATCCTTGCAACAAAACCCGTTGCCAACTTTGTCCACATATCTATTCAGGGCAGGGCCAGCTCTAGGTATTTTGCCGCCCCAAGCAAAAAATGTTTTGGCTGCCCCCCCACCCCAGCCCTGGCCTCCCTCCGCAGCGCCCTGCCGCCCCAGCCCCTGGGCTCTCCCCCCCACCCGCACCCCCTGCCGCCCAAACTCTGGGCTCTCCCCCCAACTCCACCCCTGGGGTTCCCCCCACCAGTGCTGACTCCGCCTGCTTCCCCCCTCGCCTCCAGCCGGTCCGGCGCTGGCAGGGTCAGGGTAGGCAGCGTGGCTCCCAGGCCGCGCCTCAGCCCAGGGTCCCTCCTCCTGGGGCTCCCGCCTCCAGGACCGGCCGGGACCCGGGACGGCAGAGCTGGGGGACCGCCTGGCAGAGGGCTGAGGAGCTGGGGCAGGGCAGCCCCAGAGAGAGCAGAGCCTCGGAGAGCGGGACATGGGCCCCATACAGCAGTGCCCTGGGCACCGGTCCCCACTATGGCCCCGCTGCTGCTGCTGCTGCTGCTCCTGGCCGCCCTGCCACAATCCCTGGGTGGCTTGGGCCGCTTCGCCCAGCCCCAGCTGCGGTGCTGGGGGGCAGCCGCCCTGCGGCACCTGCCATAAGGTGCGGGCGCTGCTCCCCGACAAGAACCGCAGCGGCCCCAGGGCACCCCCTGTGCAGGACGCGCTGCTGCTGCCAGGGCCGGCTCTAGGCTTTTGCCGCCACAAGCGCAAAAAAAAAAAAAAAATTGGTAGGGCTGGCTGGAATGCCGCCCCTGAAAATGTGCTGCCCCAGGCACCTGCTTGGTTTGCTGGTGCCTGGAGCTGGCCGTGATTCAGGACACACCATGATGGGACCTAACCACATCAGCCACACTATCAGGGGCTCGTTCACCTGCACATCTACCAATGTGATATATGCCATCATGTGCCAGCAATGACCCTCTGCCACGTACATTGGCCAAACCGGACAGTCTCTACGCAAAAGAATAAATGGGCACAAATCAGACGTCAAGAATTATAACATTCAAAAACCAGTCGGAGAACACTTCAACCTCCCTGGTCACTCAATTACAGATCTCAAAGTCACAATACTCCAACAAAAAAACTTCAAAAACAGACTCCAATGAGAAACTGTAGAATTAGAATTAATTTCCAAACTAGACACCATTAAATTAGGCTTGAATAAAGACTGGGAGTGGATGGGTCATTATACACAGTAAAAACTGTTTCCCCATGCTAAATTTTCCCCCACTGTTACTCACACCTTCTTGTCAACTGTTGGAAATGGGCCATCCTGATTATCACTACAAAAGTTTTTTTTCTCCTGCTGAAAATAGCTCACCTAATAGCTCACCTTAATTAATTACTCTCATTACAGTTGGTATGGCAACACCCATTTTTTCATGTTCTCTGTGTATATATATCTTCCTACTGTATTTTCCACTGCATGCATCTGATGAAGTGGGTTTTAGCCCACGAAAGCTTATGCTCAAATAAATTTGTTAGTCTCTAAGGTGCCACAAGTACTCCTCGTTCTTTTTCCAGAAGAACAGTATTTCACAAACAAAGGAGACCTGACCTAAATTGGCAACCCTGTGCCTTACTTCCATTTGAAACAGTACAAACGTAAGATGATGAAAAAATGCTAATAAATATCACACCCTGTTCGAAAATATTTTAAAAACCAAAACCCTTTCTTTAAAAATGAGTTAAGACACCGATTCTCCAAATGCTTATGCACTTGAGTGGTCCCACTGAAGTTTGTAGGACTGCTCTTGGGCCCAGTAGTATGTTTCCATGGAGTTCCTGGCAGGACCAGGCCTTTGTGTGTTCAGTACGGACAGTACAAGATGTGGGCTGTGCCTTTCCTTGGGGAATGATGTGACAGGTAAGTACTGTGTTGTCACTTAAAAACCTTAACTGATTTCTGAAAGAAAGATTATGTTTTGGGAATTTTCCAAAGGGTTGTTTTTTTCAAAACATCTCCTGTTTTGTGTAGGTTAATGAAGATACAGTTATCTAAATGAGGTTAATGAGTCATCAGATTAATTAAAAGAGTGAGCTAATGATGGCTGGAAACCACCAACTATGTTTCCCAGTAGTTTTTAAATTGTTGTGGAAAGAATGTGGAGACAAATTGTCTGCCAGCAATACATTATCTTAATGTATGTGTTACAGTTGTGGAAATCACCTACTGACAAGACCACATTTTGTAGAAGCAATACATCTCCCTGGGATCTCTGCTTTGGTAAGTGAAAAAGTTCATCAATGACAAGGGTCATCATCAGCTTTAATCTCTGCTGGCATTCCTTATTTCCATCAGCTTCAATAGTGAGATTTGTGCCTAGTTTTAAAAGTCATTTTCTCAAATATTTTACTATCCCTGCCCTTAAAAATGGCTTTTTACATAAATCAAGGTGAAATATGAGCTACACTGGCATTCATAGAGTGGTAGGCACTGTGGCACTATTCCTGCACAGTCTCTGCAGACTGAGCAATACCAGTGAGGATGGCTGGGAGTAGACAGTAGAAGTGAAATGTGGTTACAAAACAACAACAAAATAAGTAACAGCAAAATAATCCTGTTAGCAAAGTGAGGAGTCCTTATTTATAAGCAACACTCAGTCTGCTCCATTCTTATGTTCACTCTTTAGGTTGGATACTCAACTAGTGCAAATCAGTAATGCTCCATTGAGTTTTGCAATTTATGTCTGCTAAGGCTCTGGCCTTTAAGATGCAATAACTTCCAGCTGGTCTTTTTAACTCTGCCACACAACTGTTCCCGTCCTTAAAGTGGCAGTAATAACACACAGTTGCCAGAATTCTTAAATCTCAATACACTACTACTATCAGTGCAGATTAGGCAAATGAATTAAGTGTGGCCTGTGACTCTAAATGTTTATATTGCCTTCATGGTGACACTGAACATCAAAAGTCCAACATTCATTGTGAAGGCTGACACCTGCCCTGACTTGGGGCTATTTTGAGAAGAGATGTTAGGGTGAATAGGAAAGCTGTGCAGTGCTGTCAGTTAAGGATGGAACGCCCACATCCACTATGAGCTGCCTGGCTTTTGTCACAGTGTTAACATAAATTAAACGTGCATTTCATATTTCTGTTTTTAAAGGGAAGTATTTCGCTAAAGGTTATCATTAAGTGATTGCTATAAACTGCAGCTGTGTTTGGTTTTCTTTTTGGGGGGGAGGGGTTGCCTTAAGTCTAAATAGAAACAGGCCCCAAAAGAAATTTTCTTTCCAAAGTACTTTGGCAAAGCGTACAATTTTCAGAGGCACCTAAGTGACTTGGAAGCATAAGTCTCATTTTCTAAAGTGACATAGGCTCCTAATTCGCATTAACTATCAATGAAATTTGGACTCCTAGGGTGCAATCCACGAAGCAATTTAGGTGTCTAAGTCCCTATGCGCAGCACCCCTGTGATACGCAAAACTCCTGCTTGGCTGCCACCTAACCTTGTAAGCGCCTAAACTCATTTAGTGCTTAACTTTCCACAGTAAAAGTTCCCTAGGCTGCTATGTTTTAGACCCTGGAGCACGTGCACTGCTGCCTCCCTCTAGGCACTTGGGTACCTAAGCCCTAGAGCAATTCACAAACTGGAGGATTTGACTGACTAAGTTGTGTTGGGGTCTGATCCGGTAGATGTGCTCAGAGGCCGCCTACCAGATTGTGTCCCATTCAAAATCTAATCAGAGAAGGAAGTGAAAACAGCACCCACATAATGACTTTTAGTCCAATGGTTAGAGCAGTCACCTGGGATGTGGGAGATCCAGCTTCAATTCCCTTTTCTCTGCGAGAGGGGGCAAAAGAATTTGAATGGGTGTCTCCCATATCTCAAGAGCATGCTGTAACCACTGAGCTACAGGATGTTCTGGTGTATGGCTCCCTCAATCTCTCCCGAGAGAGAGAATGACTCTGGAGCCCAGTGGTTAGGGCACCATCTGGGAGATAAGAGACCATGGCCCCAGTCCCTCTGTTCCAGTCACTTTTTTGTTATTTTTCCACAGTGGAACAGCTTCAAGAGGAGAAACTGAGACAGCCCCACATCAGACTAAACCCTGTATCAATGGTTAGAGCACTCTGCTAAGAGGTGGGAGGTCCCAGATCATGTCCTTTTTGAAGCTTGGATCTCCCACAACCCAGGTGTGTCATCTAACCATGGGGCTAAAAGTTCCAGCACTTCCTCCTCTGCCTGTTTTACTGGAGTAAGGCAGGTACTTAACACCTCTAGGCTCCTATGCCATTTGACTGCAGGGGGCTGGTTCCCATTTGTGCATCGCTAGCAGAGATAGGCACTTCAGTGCAGCCTGGTCTTTACCTATCTTGGAGAGAGGGAAAGGCTCAGCACACACTACTCTGTTTGATATCTCCCATTGTTTAGTCAGGCAGCATATCACGCTGGCTTTGTGAATCGCATTTTAAGGCACCTATCTCTCCCCGTTCATCCTGTAGGGAGCCTTGACACCTAACTAAGCTTTGTGGATTGCACTGTTGTTTCTGTGATTTTCTACATACCTAAAAGTTTGGCACTGTGATGCTCACTATTGCAACATCTATCTCCCTTTTCTGGATCCCACTCCTAAGGACCAGATCTTAAAGGTGTTAGGGTTCCTATGGGTAGGGCTCCCCACCATATGGTTAGCATTCCATTCTGGATAAATGCTTAGTTGTTGGGCCAGAGTGTGAGGATGACTCTTTTGCTCAGTGGTTAGGACAACCAGGTGGGATACCTGGGTCCTCCTGCTCCAAATCACTCTTTCATTATTTATACCCTGTGGAACAGTTAGGTTCCTAGTGGGATTTACAAAGCACATAAGCAGACTAGGTGCCTAATTCTCATAGAAGTTCAGTACCTTTGAAAATCTGGGCCTAAATTACTTTTGAAACCTCTTATGTCACTTTGGTGCTTCTGCAAATTGTACCCTAAATCTGTATTCCACAAGCAAGGAGAAATTGTATAGGGAGATTATCATAGAATATCAGGGTTGGAAGGGACCTCAGGAGATCATCTAGTCTAATCCTCTGCTCAAAGCAGGACAAACCCCCACCTTTGGGGGGGGGGTTTAACCCCAGTTCCCTAAATGGCCCTCTCAAGGATTGAGTTCATAACGCTGGGTTTAGCAGGTCAATGCTCAAACCACTGAGCTATCCCTCCCCCAATCTTAGTTTTCACATGTAAGCTGTTTTTCTGCTTGGCTGACAAAATGTGGAAAGCATAGGCCTAGTAGCTATTGTAGATCAGAGAAGGGGAAATGTATTTATATTTTTAACACTGCTCCCTCCAACTAAAAAGTCTGAATTACCAACACTGGCATGAGTACCAGTTGTTGGGAGCTACTGATGTAATAGGCTAACAGAGTGCTAGACCCAGAACACAATAGCAATAAAATAATGATCACCATGGCAAAAGAGCTATGTTCTGTCAATGTGACTTTTGGAGACAGATGTTTGAGGCCTGTGGGGGGAGATAAAGTA
>NW_023260523.1:0-698 GCF_013100865.1 Trachemys scripta elegans
CAACCTGTGAACCCTTTTCACTAAAATGTCAAGTCTGGCGAACCCCCTCCTAAAAATGAATATTCCCAGGGATTTTCTCCTTTACCTGAGTATAAATTATAAAAGCAGCGATCTTGGAAATACAACATTTGTTTTTATGACATGCTTATTACACACTATTTATTATTAATTATTATTTATCATTACAGTATTTTTATTACATTATGAAAACAGCACCACTCTTCCAAGCTCTCACTTTCGTAGCTTGTATCACTCTGAATAAGCCTGTTATAAGATAAGGCTCCTATGTTTCATCAAGGAGTATCAGATGTGAACCAGCACATTTTTAAGAAGCCAACTCAAAGAGTTCCTCCTACACAAGCATTCAGGCCGTGAGCAGTCCAGGCAAACAACGCACGTTACAACAAAGCTTAAACTTCTTCTTCATAATAATTTTAAAAACAAGACTAGCTGCCTATTTCATTTTAAAAACAGCAAAAAATATCCCCCTCCCTTTCCATTTCTGATAAGGAGTCTTGAAGTTTAAATCTCCTCAGTGTGATAGAGATGTTTGCTTTGATCTGCTGATCTCTTGGAAGTCCAGAGGCTCCGGGCTGCTCGCCCCGTGCTGTCCGGGATCCCTAGGAACAGCTCTGTCCGCCATTAGGGATTTTTTCCCCCAACAACTCCCTGCAACATTTCACAAACCCCCAGGGGTT